>NW_028234803.1:0-7504 GCF_977035675.1 Penaeus japonicus | reverse complement strand
CTATCTCTCTCTCTCTCTCTCGCTCTCGCGCTATCTCTATCGCTGATCTCTCGCTTCTGCTTCTCGCTGCTCTGACCATTCTCTCTCTTTATCCCACTCGCCCCGAATCGCTATCGCTCACCCCCCCCAGACTCTCCCCCCCCCCCTCTCTCTCTTTCTCTTTCTCTCTTTCCCCTCTCAAACTCTCCTTTCGCTCTCCTCTGCTCTCTCTCTCTCTCTCTCTCTCTCTCTCTCTCTCCCACTCTTCTCTCGCTCTTTCTCCTCTGTCTCTATCTTTCTCTCTCTGTTCTCTTTCTATCTTCTCTCTCTTCTTCTCCTCTCTCTCTGTCTATCTCTCTCTTACTCTCTCTCTCTCTCACTCTCTCTCTCTCTCTCTCTTACTTTCTCTATCTCTATCTTTCTCTCGTTCTCTCTCGCTCTCTCTCTCTCTCTCTCTCTCTCTCTCTCTCTCTCTCTCTCTCTCTCTCTCTCTCTCTCTCTCTCTCTATCTCCCCATCTCCCCACTATCTATCTCTCCCTCTCCCCCCCCTCTCTCTCTCTTTCTCTTTCTCTCTTTCCCTCCCTCCCCTCTCTCTCTTCTTCTCTTCTCTCTCTCTCTTCTCTTCTCTCTCTCTCTCTCTCTCTCTCTCTCTCTCTCTCTCTCTTCTCTCTCTCTCCCACTCTCCTCCACTCTCTATCTCTCCCTCTCCCCCCCCTCTCTTCTATTTCTCATTCTCTCTTCCTCCTCCTCTCTCTCTCTCTCTCTCTCTCTCTCTCTCTCTTCTCACTCTTTCTCTCTCCTCTCTCTCTCTCTCTCTTCTCTCTCTCTCTCTCTCTCCCACTCCCTCTCTTCCTCCTCTTCCTCCTCCTCCTCCTCGTCCTCGCGTGCTCTCCTCCTCCTCACTCACTATTCACTCATGCCCTCCCTCCTCCTCCTCCCTTTCCTCTCCTACACCTTAATTTCGCTATCTCTCCAATCTCTTCTCCTCCCCTCTTACCCCCTCTTCCCTTCACCACTCTACCTCCTCTCCCCCTCTCCTCCCCAATCGTTCCAGCGATAATGGACAGGAGGGTGAATGGCCAGGGCGCGTGCCATGTCCTGCTGGGAGGTGCTGGCCCCACTTCTTCTCTTGGTTGCGCTCGTGGGTTCACTGACTTCCGCCATGCTGTGCCTTTGTTTGGGTGGCACACATGTGGTACGCGAGGAGGCGTGATGTGTGTGTGTGTGTGTGTGTGTGTGTGTGAGAGTGTGTGTGTGTGTGTGGTTGTGTGGGTGTGTGATTGTGTGTGTGCGTGTGGGTGGGTGGTTGGAGTAGGTGTGTTATGTGTGTGTAGTGTGTGTGTGTGTGGTGTGTGTGTGTGTGGTTGTGTGTGGTGTAGTGTGTGTTGAGTGTGTGTGTGTGTGTGGTGCTGTGATGTGTTGTGTGTGTGTGTGTGTGTGGTCTATCCTCCATACATTATCTCTCTCTTCTTCTCTTCCTTACTCTAAAATTCTGTATATGTAAAACACATTAATTATCAGAGAGGCATAGCATCTACCACCAATTCCCACCTTTCCTCCCTTCCCTCATCCTTCCCTCCTCTCCCAGCATCCATCCTTCCACCCCCCTCCCGCGCCCCCGCCTTTTAACTCTAAGGATCATCTCTCTCCCTTGCCCCCACTACCCCCCTTCTCCCTTCCTTCCTACATTATCAACATTCTCTCCCCCCCCTTATCTCCACTCTAAAGCATTTATCTCCCTCTCTTCCCTTTCCCCTCATCTCCCATCCCTCCCTCACCCCGACTTCTCCCCACCCCACCCCAACTCCCCCACCCACTCCCCCTCCTTTGAAATTTATTTTTTCCTCACTTTCATTACTATACCAATTAGAGAAAAAAATAAGGGAAATAAGAACCCCAAAAGGGAAAAGTCATGTTTAAAAAAGGGGGGGGAATGTACCCCACCCCCCAACCCCAATAAACCCCTTTTGCCCCTTTTTTCCCTTCCACAAAGATTTCTAAAAATCAAAAAAAATTCACGTTTGGGAAAACTGACAAAAGACCCTTCCCTCCCCGGGGGGAAATTTTTAAAATATCCTCATGTGCTTTTACAGTGTTTTAAATGGGTTTTCACCCAAAAAACAAAAAAAATAGGTCACGCTTTAATTCCCCCTTTGTCATTGGGAAAGAATTTAAAATGTAAAAAAAAATGAAAAAAAAACAAAATTTTAAAAAAGGGGACCCAAAAAAATCCAGGAAAAATTTCAAAACCTTTAAAATTTGGGTTTGGATTTTTTTTTTTCTTTTTTAATTATTTTTTTGGAAAAATTAAATTCGGGTTTTTCCTTGTTTACGGGAAAGTCTTCGGAAAACTTTTTTTTTTTTTATATCCCATAAAAACCGGCTTTCCCCCCCCTCAAATTCCCACTCCCCCCTTCCCCTTTTTCTCTCTCTCTCTCTCTTTCTTTTTCTACCCCCTATTTATTTTTATCCCCCTTTATCTAAACTCGGTCTTTCTCTCCCCTTTTTTTCCCTTTTCCCTCCCCCCCCCCCCTTTTTCTCTCTCTTTCTCTTTCCCCTCTTTCCCTCTCTCTTCCTCTCTCCTTCTCTCTTTTTTTCTCTTTTCCTCTCTCTCTCTCCTCTTTTCTCCCTCTGTCCCCCCCTTTAAAATGCCCCATCTCCCCCTCTACCCCCCCCCCCTCCCCCACACCCCCTTTGCAATCCGAGTACACTGGTCGATCGAAAAGGCCCCGTTTGATTCCCTTTCCCAAACCTTTTTACAAAAAATTTTTTTTTTTACTTTTACCCCGGGGTTTTGTGCGCCTTCCAAAAAATCCCCCTTTTGGCGGACATTTGGGGGGGGTTTACGTTTCGGTTTTCCTGTTTATCGCTTCCGTTTGATTTTTTTCCCTTATTTTGCAGTGTTTTTTTAAAGGTATGTGGGGGGTTTTTGGAGTGTTTATATGATATACCCCCTATATATTTATATATTAAAATAGAATATTTTATATAATTTTTTATTTGTGTGTGTGTGTGTTTTGTGTGTGTGGGGTTTTGGTGTGTGTGTTTTTGCCGTGTGTGTTGGGTGTGTGTGTGTGTGTGTGTTTTTTGTGTGTGTGTTAATATATATTTTATTTTTATATATATATTTATATAATTTATTTTAAAATTTTATATGGGGTTGTGTGTGTGGGGGTTTTTTGTGTGTGTGTTTTTGGTGTGTGTGTGTGTGGGGGGTGTGTGTGTGTGTTGTATTATTTTTATATTTAAATAAAATATAAATATAAAATATATATATAAAAATATAATATTTTTTTTTTAATTTTTATATTTTATGTTTTTCCCCTATTTATATAAAATATTTTTATTTTATATGTAAATATATAATATATAATATAAAAATATATATAATATCTTATTAATTATATATATGTAATATATGTATATTTTTATATATAAATATATCTAAAAATATATTTTATAAATATATTTATATATATATATTTTTATAAATTTTAAAATATATTATAGGGCTGATGTTTATGATGATATATATATTTATTAAAGACACATGGGGTGTGTGTGTTTTTTCCCACTGTCTAATTGTCCGTCCTTTTTAAGTTTGTTATCAAATTTTCTTTGGGATAAAAACCCCCTTAAAATTCCCCCTTATTTGCAAACCCCGGGCGGTTTTGTCACCCTCATTTTTCACCCCTTTTCCCCTTCCCGTTTTCCGCGCCCCGTTAGGAGCAAAGTGACCCCCGTGGTCGGCTTACGCAAACCGCAAAACTCCCGCCCCCCGGTCCCCACCCCCTTGGTCCCCCCCCCCTTTTATCGGGGGCGTTTTCTTGTCCCTTTTGTATAGGTCTTTGTTTTTGTCTTCAAGCCCCTACTGTTCTTATTCATTCTTCTTTTCCCTCCCCCTTCCCTCCCCCTCTGTCCCCCCTTTTGGTTCTGTTCCTCCTTTTCCCCTTTCTCTCCTCTCTCTCTTTTCCCTCTCTCACTCTCTCTCTTTTCTCTCTCTTTTCCCCTTCTTTTCCCCCCCTCTTCTCTCTCTCCTTCCCCCCTTTCCTTCTTCTCCCCCTTTTTCCCCTCTCTCTCTCCCTTCTCTCTTCAGTTTCTCTCTTTCCCCTTTCCCTCTCCCTCTTTCTTTCTCTCTCTCTCTTTTTCCCCTTCTCTCTACCCCCGCCCCCCCTCTCTCTCCCCCTTTTCTTCTTTTAACTATTGTCTGAAAAATCTATCTATCTTACCCCCTCCCCTCTCTCTCCTCTCTCTCTATTCATGGGTCTATCTTTGTTATCTCCCCATTAATCTTTTTTCCCAAATTTTTTCCACCAACCCTTTCGCTTCGCTTGCTCTTTTCTCTTCTATTTTTTCTCTTCAGAGGGCCCCAACAGCATAAACATCGGCATATTTTCCCTCTTGAGGCCCCCCCCCTTTCCCCCCCCTTTCATCACGACGGACACCCCCCCTCCCCACCCCCACTCCCCTTTGGGACACCCCCTTTTCCCCCCCTTTTTCCCCTTTCCCCTTCCCTTCCCCCTTCCCTCCCCCCCGTCCCCCCCTCTCCCCAAAATTTACCCCCCTCCCCCCCCAAAATGTTTTAAAAATTCCCCTTTTTAAAAAAAGATAAAGCCCGTTCCCCTTTACAAACATTTGATCTTTTATCTCTCCCCTCTCTTTCTCCCTCTCATTTTAAATATATATATTTTATTTAATATCATTAAAATATATATATATATATATAAAATATATATATATCAAAATATATATATGTATTTTTTATATGTATTATATAATCCCATTATTTTAATATGTATATATATTTTTAATATATTTTTTATATATATATATAAAATATATATTATATGGTTTTTATAAAATATGAAATTTATTTTAATACATATATATATTATATTGTATATATTTTAAAAATTTTATAATATTATATTTTTTTAAATTTTATATATATTAATAATATAATTTATTTTGTGTGTGTGTGTGTGTGGGTGTGTGTGTGTGGTTGGGTTGGTGTCTGTGTGTTTGTGTGTGTTGGGTGTGTCAATATTTATTACTTTATTTTTAAAATATATATAATATTTACCCCCTATATATATTTAAAATTTATTTATATGTATTTTAAAATAATAGTATATTTAATATTTTTATAAAAAAATAAAATTTTATATATCTATAATTTAATACTAATACATTTTTAAAAACAAAAAAAAAAAAAAAAAATTTATTTTTAATATTATATAAATTATATAGAAAATATATATATTTTAAATATATATTTTTATATATTTTTTATATAAATATATAAAATATTTTTGTATGTAGGATAATTTTTATACTTTTATTAAAATCAATAAAATATATATATATTTATATATATATATATTTTTTAATTTTTATAAAATATTTTTTATTTTTTTAATATACAAAATTTACTTTTAATTATAATATATATTTTAATTTATTTTTATATATAATTTTTTTTATTATATAAAATATACAACTTTACAATATTTTATAAAATAATACATATTTATAAATAATATATTTTTATTATATTAATAAAAATTTATATTTATATATTTAAAAACATATATAAAAAAAATATATATATATATATATATAAAAATAAAATATAAAATATATAAAATTTTTTATGTTTTTATGTGTGTATATATATTTATATTTATATATAATATAATATATATATATATTTTTTATTTAAAATATATATATATGTTTTATGTATTATATTTTCCCCATTTTTATATAAATTATATATATATATAAATATAAAATTATAAAAATATATAATATTTTTATTTTGTGTGTTTTTGGGAATGTCTGTGTGTGGGTGTGTCTGTAATGTGTGTGTGTGTTGTGTGTGTTTATGTGTGTGTGGGTGTGTGTTTTGTGTTTGGTGTGTTTTGTGTGTGGGTTGGTTTTTTATATATAAAATTTTTTATATTTTTAAATATATATATTTTAATATAAAATAAAAATACTCTATATAATATAAAAATTATATTAATAAAAACAAATATAATATATAAAATTTTATTTAAAAAATTTCCCTTAAAAGTATAAAATTATATATTAAAAGAAAAATTTATATATATAAAAATAAAAAAAGTTTAATAAAAAAATTTTTAAATTTTTAAATATATTTTAATATATTTTTAAAATTGTTTTTTATATATGGGGTGGTGTGTGGTGTGTTGTGTGTGTGTGTGTTGGGGGTGTGTGTGTTGTATATTTATATAAATATTTTTATATATATATATATATTTATTATAAAATATATATTATATATAATATTTTAATATTATGTAGGTATGTTTTAACATATGTTTATTTATATGTTTTGTATATAAAATTATATATAAAAATATATATTATATAAAAATAGAAAAATATATTATATTTCTATAAACATATAAAAATTATAATTTAAATATAATATACATTTTATAAAATTTTTTATATATATATTTTATAATATATATAAAATTATATATATATTTTATTTATTTTATATGTATATGTATATATTTAAATTATTTATATTTTCTTTTTAATTATATTATATTATAATTATATATAATATATATTTTATTTATAAGAAAATTCAAAAATTTTTATATTTTATATATATATTTTTATATAAATATATATGTAATTTTTAATAATTATATATATTAAATATATATATTTTAATATTTTTATTATTAAATTTATAAAAAATGAATATGTATTTTTATGATATATATATATTAAAACATAATTAAAATTTATATATATTATATATATATATTTTTTTAAAATTATATGGTGTGTGGTTGTGTGTGTGGTGTTTTGTGTGTGTGGGGTGTGTTTTTGTGTGTTGTGTTTGTGTGTGTTGTGGGGTGTGTGTGTATGTTTTTTAGTATATTTTGATATTTTAATATCTATATATTTATATTTTTAATATATATATATTTTTTATGTTTGTAGTTTTATGTAGGGTGTGTATGTATATAAAATTAAATATATATATAATTATTTTTTATTTTATATATATATATATTATATATATATATATGTACATACTTTTATAAAATTTTATATATATTTTTATATTAAAATTATATTATATATATTTATATATATATTATATATATATTTTATACAAAAAAAATTTGTATATTTATACTTTATATATTATTATATTTTTATATATATATATATAAATTATGGTGTGTGTGTGGTGTGTGTGTGGTTGTGTGTGTTTTTGTGTGTGTGTGGGTGTGTTTTGTGGGTGTGGGTTGTGTGTGGTGTGTAATGTTATATATAAATATATATTTTTTTATAAAAATTATTTTTTATTTATATAAAATATATATATATATTATATATATTAAAACATACATATATATATATATTATATTATATATAATATATATATTTTATATATTTATGTATATTTACTTATAATTTTTATATTATATTATTAAATATATATTTAAAATTTTATATATTTTATATATA
>NW_028234802.1:0-6061 GCF_977035675.1 Penaeus japonicus | reverse complement strand
AGAACAACATTCAGGGTTATGCTTGTTACACATAACTGTAAGTTGTAGAGCACGAGAGCCGGAAAAAAATATTTGTGTTTTGTGTAAGGTTTAGAGTAGAGTAGCACTGAATTCGTTGCCTTAGTGGAAGAGAGCTTACACATTAGTAGAGAGATATTGTGGGAGAATAGGGGTATGTCATGTGGAGTAATGAGGCTGGGAAGCACTTCGCCTCCTGCTGTTGCTAATTCAATCGAGTTGGTTATTGGAGTTAATAAAGTAGCCAGGGCTCGGAGATATTCTGCATTCGGCTGAACGAAATTTTGACTTCATCATTGTTTGTTTATGGTAAGACTACCAATGGTCCTCAACTGTATGGCTCCCTGGTTACCTGCGCGAAGGCCATAGGGGGTAGGGATGGCGGTCGGACAGACCGCCAATGCGAAGAATGATAAGCCAAAAGAGGAGTAAGGTTCTGGAAGCTAAAATCCAACTTAGTTCGTCGGCCGGGGGGAGAACATAGTACTTGTGAGCAAGCTTTCGGGACGTCGAAATGAGGACCCAAGATTGTTCCCTGACTGTATGCATTTATTAGGCCTTGTTGTTCTTTACACTAATGTACTCTAAATGGACCTTCAAATCTAGGAGCAAGCTTTGACTTAATATTGAGTGGTTGGGTTGACTTTTCTAAATACTAATGCTCCAACTTCAATGGTCCTTGTGGCGGGCCAATATGTGTTGAAATGACTGTATTTTATCTTGAATTAGTCTCAATGCTCTCTTATGTGATCTGAAGATGGAACTTAATTTCTATTAGGAGGATACTCTGAATAAATTATCATTATATGACGGAAACTTGTTTCATCAAAGAGGTCATAGGGTTAGTCTTTTATCATTCCATATAAAAGAAAATGTGGGGTATCACATAAGGAAGAATGGACAATGTTCTAGTAATACAAGCACTGGACTGTCAATAGTGATTCATCCCATGTGTCCGAAGTCGCATCAACGAGCGATCTCATTAATGAGAGGATGGAGAATTGAGCCTTTCTGTAAATACCATTTCTTTGTGGGCGGTAAGGGAGAATGTTAAACACGAGTGTCTATTCATGATAATCACATATATCTTATCCATGACTTTGTTATGAAATTCAGACCCGGTTATCAGTTGGAAAAATACATGGGGGCCGGAATGTCTATACAGACGTCGTGAAAAGCATGTGCAACAACATTTGCTGTTTTGTTGGGACGGGGACGGCGAGTCACAAAAAACGAGTGAAGTTATCAATGAAGACTAAATATAACGATTACATTGCGTGAGGTAGAAAACTGACAGTGTGTCGGCAAGAGCCTTTCTGGAAAGGAACGTCTTGGAATGTTATTATTGCAATGCAGGGGCTGGGTCATTGGTATTTCCTTTGTAAAAGGGCATGCTTACAGAGCCTGAAACATGCTTAGCAACTTTGCTAATAAGGTGTGGGGAGAACGAGCGTTGCTGAGCTAAGTGAATTGCCTTTTATACCACAGTGTGCAGCTTCTTTCGATAATGGAAATGAGGGATGGATTCGACCTTAAAGGGATTCTGGAGAACTACAAGCTTACGAGAGATTGCCATGAGCTTTCTTGTCATATTCGAGGACTTTGTAGCAAAGTAGACCGATAGCATCGAGGTTAAGTTGACTTACTACGAACATGTCTGCTAGGGGGGGAGGTCTTTCATTCCTTTCTAAGCGTGATTTAAAGGGGCCGTAACAGATTATCATTACGTTGCGGCTATCCGGATCTCGTTCCCCGTGGGCTGGGTCCTGGGAGGTACGTGGGGCAGCCAACAAGGGACCGGGGCGGTAACAGAATGAATGGAGTCGGGAACGGCGATCATTAACATGTGGCAGACCGGATCTCGTAATCCGAAGGATCCTTCAACGGTAGGAGCGGAGTATTTGCCAAGATCGGTGCAATGTCAGAGAATTTTCACCTTGCGGGACGGCAAAAGGTGGGCGAGGAGCTAGATTCAGGCAGGTTGTGAGCGTCAGAGGAGGGCGAGCGCGTGCCTAGCGCGGCGGAAACGACATTTGTTTCCGGCGTAAGTAAACAATGGTGACGTCTAACTCTTGCAAGAATTTCAATTGCGGCGGGCGCGTCGTACATGAGGTTCCTACCTTAAATTGGTCGTGAGGGTGGGAATGATCCGTGTGCACTTCTATCTGATATCCCAAGATTAGCTCTCGACAATGGACGGGAGGGCCCATGTGATAATGAGTATTCACGGTCCGTCGTGTCGATAGCGTTTTTCCGCTGCATTGAGGGCGCGACTTGCAAAAGCAATGGGCTTCGTCTTTCCTGAATGCCATGTTTCTGGTGGGTGAGTACAGCTCCGAGCCCCGAGGTAAGAGGCATCAGTGGTTGAGGACAAAAGGCAAAACTGAAATCGGGGAGGCTAAAGAGTGGAGCCTTAAATTAGTCGCGATTTAAGAGTTGAAAAATGAGGCTTTTCCTCGTCTGTCCATGCAAGTAGTTTCCTTTTTAAGGGAGATGGTTATGCGGCGTCGCGGATGGACCGTATCCTTGAATGAACGGCTGTAAAAACCTGAAAGGCCTAAAAATGCATTCAATTCCTCTGGTTCTTAGTTGTTGGAAGTCGGCAATGGCTTAACTTTTGAATCATTAGGTGCAATACTTTAGATGAAAAGGTATGCCTATGATTCTAACTTAGACTGAAGATACTGACACTTGTTAGGTTGAATACATTAATCCTGCAGTTGATAGCCTATTGAAACATGGCGCATATTTTTCTAGTGTTCAGGACGACGGGAGGGTGAGCAAATTAAAATATCATCTAAAATACACGAGGACCTGATCATTAATTAATCAACTGTTAGTACAAGTGACATTAATCTGCTAAAATGTGAGAGGGGAATCTGCGAAGGCGAAAGGGCATACTAAAATTTCAAAAGTGTCCCATATGAGTCGTGACAGCCGTATATGGCACGCTTTCAGGAGCCATAGGAACTTGCAGGAAGCTTTAGCAGGTCCAATAGTTGAAAAAATATTGTTATTAGAGAAAATGTCTTGCATCAACAATCTAACGATTAGAATTGGGAATGGGTTCTGGCACTGTTACTATTTATTAAACTTGAGATAGTCGACCACTCGGGCGAGAAAGTATTATCCTTCTTTGGGAAAGGAGGAGGGAGAGGCAGGGTGATTGCTTGGTTGAATAAGATTCATGTCTACATTGTTTTAACTTCCTTTTCCAAGGCCTGTCGCTTCGAAAATGAGGGAATCTTATAACTCGGTATGTACGAAGGCTTAGCATCAGGCTCGAGGGTATAATTGGAGTGTTGAAGCAATGTTGTTTTTTCAGATAGTAGGACGGTCCTTGGTTGGCAGTCGCTTGGGATTCTTTAAATAAGTTATTCAAAATATCATATCCTTCATGAAAATCTAAATTTTGCTTTAGGACATGATCAGAGCTTTTTCTGCTCATCAGGGGAGATGATGTTGCAGAAAAAACAGGGGAGGAGAACTGGTAATCAAAATTTGCAGAAGGCAATTCTGTTGAATTCATAAGTCTAATTACAGGGTACACCAGCGTTATAGTCAATGGGCCGGGGTCAATTAATTACATGCACCTACATCTATTATCAGTGATTTTATACAAGGAAGGTTATTGTTAGTTGCAAACCTTTATCGTATATTATCAGGTAATATCAAAAAGCGGTACAATTTGACGAAGGACAAGATACGTCTATCAGTATGATTCATGATATGGCAGGGGATCGGGATAGTAGTGGTAGCACTAGCTATAAACTTTTGGAAGCATTATCATTATGCTGGTCCAAGTTTAGCACAGTCGTCAACGTGTTTTGCGCGCGAAGGTTTGCGTGATGCGGGTGGCGCGCAGCGAGAGGAGAGGTGTGAGCGAGGGCGGGTGGGAGGGGGTTAGGGGGGTGGTGGGTGGTGAGGATGGGAAGAGTGAGGTGTAGACATGGTGTGACTATGGTCATGTGTGGACTTAATAGGATTGCCATTGGGGTGTGAGAATGGGTCGGCATGCGTCCATAGGCAAGAGGAGCCTTAATAGGTAATTCTGGGGGGACCATTAATGTAATGCTATTACTCTGAGTTGGAGGGAAATTCCTGTACGGTATAGATATCATGGACCCAACAAGAGGTGTCCGGGGGTTAAAATTAGATCTCTACAACGACAAACTTGTGAGCAAAAAAATCTTCACTACCAAGAGAATTGTGAAGTACTTTGCGGCCTAAAGCTGATACCTTATCTACTGTTATCCCGCCAAATGGTTGGTTTGACTCGAGTTGCAAATCTAATGGAAATACAAAATTCGAAGGGTTATTCAACGAGACCACAGTACAACAAGATCCCGGTGTTAAGAAGAATATGGCAGGCTGGTCATTCAATTTTGATGGAAGCAAAGGCGGCTGAGTGATATCATTAGGATGAACTAGTCGAGACAATGTGTGTGTTACCGGTATTGTGCTTGTTTAGTGTGCCGTGTCTGGGTGTTTTTTTGGCTTTTCCTAAAAAAATGGCGGTTTGCTTGGCGTTGCTGGATCTTTTGTATGATTGCACTGGTCAGGGAACGCGAGCAGTGAGGACAAGGTGTGAGCGCGTGCCATGGTAAGGACAGTACGGTGTCGAATACATGAGGTCGGCACCGTGACCTTTCGCACAACAATTTAAAAACACTGATCTCTGTCTGGTTTCGTGACCAATTCGTGACACAAAGGTTGTTTACGTCTTTGGTCATGATGTGAGGTGATTGGGGGACAGCGAGTTTTATGTCCCGCATTATATCTGTGAGGGGAGGTTTGTCTTGAGTGTGTGTTTTGAGTCTTGGTTGTGGAACCGCGGGCTAGGGTTGCGTTGTGGTTTGTCGTTTGGTTGTTTGTGTTTGTTCGTGTTTACGCAAGGGGTTTGTGTTGTCTTGTGTGGTTCGTGTTTTAGTGTTAGTCGAGGGATAGGCCTGCATTGACGGATACTGCGGGAGCCTTCTCTCTGAGTGACTTGCAAATCGCGGGTACTTCAGTAAATCAGTATTTCACAGGGTTTCAAACTTGCTCTTGTACAGAAGTAGTTTAAAGAAGCAACAAGGATGATTTGTCATATTACGTCATAGAGGAGACGTGATGGTCGTTGAACAAGGGAATTTACGTGGGTGTCATGTTGTGGGGAATACTCTTAACCCCATTTTGAGACTTGAACCCGATGCTGATTGATAAAGAAATCGAATGTTCTTCTTCGGACAAGGAAGCAGGCTTTCTTTTAAATTGAATAAGGCTCGGCGAACTGATATGGTTGACTTACATTCCAAGATTTGAAACGAAGATCTAAATATATCCTGGGAATAACTCCAACTGCGCAATTCGGATGGCAATGTTTTAAAGGCGTTAATCGCGTTACGTTACTTTCGCTGAGGTAAGGCTCTAAACGTTGTTTCAGCCGCGTTTAACGCATTTATTGCCGAAAGAGGGGTCATCTCGAGGACATTCCACCTTGAATAATCATAGATTCAACATTTTCCAGAAATCTTCAAAACCGGAATGGACGAGCCAAAAAATTTCTGTTACGATATTGAATGTTTGGTGAGGTTGGAAAGTCATGTTGGAGAAGGGGGGGCGGGTGGGGTCAGGTTGAGGATGGTCAGAATAGCAGTGGAGGGGGTTAGTGTGGGGGGTCAGAGATGATTGGGAGGAACGGGACGGGAGGTGGGAGAATGGGAAGGTTACAGTATCCTACCCAAAGGAATATGTCTGGTAGTTTCCTGAGATTTCTGAACACTTTACCACTTCGTAATTCAATCATGAATAGGCGGCGAGTAAGAATCAATCACTTCTCAATAGAAAAAAAAGAAAAGAAAGTGGGTAACACAAGCACAAACACTTAGGGTGTGAAAAAAAACAATTAAGAGGAAGAAAAATGACACGAGGGGGATATCGACCTTAGTCGCAACTAACCTTCATTACCGATGGTCTTCGTCCTGTCAGTAAACTTGTTGCGCTGTATGCTGTGGACACTGGAAAAAATTATTCGCTATCGTTGTACGTAGTAATTATTGTA
>NW_028234801.1:15000-19515 GCF_977035675.1 Penaeus japonicus | reverse complement strand
GATGAAGGGACGTCTCTTGCCCATCAAAGAGAGGGAGCTTCTTCCAAGATCCCCTTCTTCTCGATGTGCACCACCAATTCCACGCCACCGTCAGAGTTCTCGGCAGATGAGAGATACAAGGACCTTGAATGGAATATCGCTGGACGATAGCTGCCGCGACAGCGACATTTTGAAAAGTTTCAGACTCCTTCGATCTTCTTGCCCTAGGAAGAGACCAAGCATTGCCGTCATCTGACAAGGCTGGCAAGAAGTGATTTACTTGGCAACTACGGATGGTTGACTCTGATCCACAAATTCATAATGGTACCAACGATTTGTGTGTGATATATTATATATATATATATATATATATATATAGAATTAATAATATATATATAAAGGAGGAAGGGGGAACGCCACTAATCAATAGAAATTTCTGTACACAGATTGTGTGACGGTGCATGACTTTGCTGATGGATGTGAAGGTGAAGGCAGTGGCGAGAGCTGTGGTGGAAGACCGTAAAAGCGAGAGAGGCTCATCTGTGTCCTCACACTCGTTCAGACGCCGCTTTCCGTCCTCATTTTACTGACATGGCAGCCATCACGTCTGTCATTCCTCTGATGCATCCTAACAATACTGCACCCAAAATGTAAGCACATTATCCTTCTCAACGCTGCGTGCTTGATCAGAAAGATAAAGTCTACTTCAGAAACACAAATGATTACGTGTATTATACCCTACAAGATCACTCGCCAAAAACCACTATATTCCTATCAAGCTTGAAGATAAAAATCTGACTCAAAGCCCTCCCGAGTATTCTGATATAAATAAACCATTATTCCCAAAGCCGACGAAGTAGAAATGCCTGCGCTCAAAAGGTATTATGAGCAGAATGTACTGAAGAATCAAGAAAATAGTAAACATTCCAAGTAATGCCAGAGAATACCAAAAAACATCAGTCGCCAACATATCTGTGGAAATCCAGATCACAATATAAACATTAATGAAGACATGAAGACAAAGGGAACAGTGGATAAAACACTGAAAAACGAATCTGATATCATGAAGACAATCCGCCGTCTTAGGAACTGACTCGACGTAAAAAGAGAGATTCCGCCTATATCCTGATGAATTCCTGCCTTTCACACGGTGAGGAAGCTACTTCCAGACTCATTCTCTCCGACAGCTCCATATGTCTACGCACCATAAAGAGAGCATTGAATAAGTGGTGTAGGGATGAGCTCGAGTGGAACAACAATCGGAGCGACATGGGACCCGTATCAAAAACATCCTGGACCTTACAATTCTCCGTCTCGTCACCTGAAGAAACCTTGCCATCACCGTCCACATCAACAGAACATACAAGGAGAGTTTTTTCAACAAAAGGGACTTGTCTACTGTTGTTGACATGATGTTCGGGAGTGCTGATAAAAAAAAAATATATATATATAAATATATAGGTACATAATGTATATATATATATAAAAAATATATATATATATACAAAAGTATATATGATATATTATATATATACTAATATATATATATATATATATACTATTTATATATATACAAATATATATAATATATAGATACAAATTTATATATATATATATATATATATATATATATCTATATATATATATAACAAATATATATATAATAATATATATATATATATATATATATATATACAAATATTACATATATATATAGATATATATAAATAAATATATTTATAAGAACATATGTACATTTATATATTTATATTAATATATATAATATATATAAGATATAAATAATTTATATATATATATAATGTGGTGTGTTGATATTCCCTTGGTTGTAAAGCGATATCAAGTGTTTTCTCATTAATTCTCATCAAACAGATCACGATGGATTTGCAATCCTTTATGGATGGAAAGGTGAAATGTGAGGGTGGTCGTGAGATGAAAGGAACTAATGCGGTGGAAGGATGGCCCTTGAGAAGCCGGAAGGAAGATCATCCATTTCGTCACACTCCTTCAGACGGCCGATTTTCATTGCCTCAACCTCACTGACGATGACAGCCATCACTTCTGCCATGTCTTCAGATGGCAATTTCGTACAATCACTGCACCTAAAACTGTATAGATCTTACTACCATAAATTGCCCTCCTTAAAGATAATTGGTATCCACGTACACTTTTAAGATACTTCACATTTGTGTTCATTCGACAACAGTCACGTGACCCTTCATCTGAAAACGCTTACTATAACCTCCCGATTCTCAGAGATGAATAAGAGATGGAACATCTGCAAGAATACAAAGACATATCCGAAATGGAAACGAATCTGCACACGAGGAGAAATCCCCAAAATGATATCAACGGATTTCTTTGTGTATCAAGAAACCCAAGTCATTCAGACAGTGAAAATCTTTCTCTAGCGGGACAAAAATGGGACCCTTCTTCGAGACTCCTTCTTCAAAAGAGCAGGTGCCGTGGATTTCAACAGAAAAGCCATGAGGGAGATCCTGACAAGATGGGGAAAGAGTCTCAGGCAGTCGATGATCTGACCGCTACAGACTCCCTTCCGATCTCAAGAACTGCCGAGAAGAGACTCAGACGTCCATGTCTTCGGAAGATGATCGTCACCATAAGGTGTGCTCATGAACTTCATTTGTTTCATTTTCTTAGTTTTATCAAATTGATTAAAAACATTATCAATGAAATTCTAGAATGATAATTTTGCACATTTATAACCCTTCAACCTTAATTCCAGTTTGTTATTGACGTTCATGAATTTTTATGGACGAGTGTCATCGTGAAAGCTGGTGAACGATCGAGAGTTTAGTGGTTGAAGGTCAGTTGGAGAAGAAGGAAGACGATTCCACAGTCGACCAAACGGTTTCTTAGACATATCGTTGTTCCAGGAGACATTGAGCTCTGACTCTCCCGTTACTTCATGTTGTGTCTTCTGGACGTGTGCTGACTGTTTCGGCTCCAAAGCAAGAAGGTGAAGGCCCAGTTGAGAAATTCGGATCTAGACTTGTTAATATTCTAAGTTTGCATTGTACTTATCGTAAACTCTAGTTGTATCTCCTTTTATTTTTATAAACCACTATTCCACTATCCATTGCAGATTTTTTTTTTAAATAGTAATTTGTAATTCCCATTTCAGCAGAAGCCATTTGTGAGTCTCACAACAGACACAAAGGAAACAAGAAACACATGTCAAAGGCCAACCGAGTGTTCGTCCGTTGAACCTACTTCCCATTCACCACAGGTAATAGTGCTAATAATACTACCATTCTATATATCTCATGATGCACGGCAAATATAGTAGGACACAACTAATATAAAGTCAGTCTATATAAAGTCAGTCTAATATTAACACAGTACATATTTTGTTCCACAGGAGAGCCAAAGAAAACAAACTATTGTCCCAATCCAGCTAGAAGACACTGATAAAGTGTCAGCTCCTTTTCCTCCCAAAACAGACACAGCAGATGCATTCCAATCTTCAAGTGAACTTGAAAAGAAAGATTGTTTATCTCAAGATCTATTGAGCCCAACTTCTGATGACGACGACGACGACGAAGGATACACGTTCATCGTGAGACAACCCGGGAATACTTATCGAGTGACCTTTGGTGACGATGAGGAGCGAGAGGAAG
Source organism: Penaeus japonicus (assembly GCF_977035675.1). NCBI lineage: Eukaryota > Metazoa > Arthropoda > Malacostraca > Decapoda > Penaeidae > Penaeus > Penaeus japonicus. Next base: position 15,877 of record NW_028234801.1, on the reverse strand, counting down.
AATCGCATGCGTCTGGGAGCAAGTCATTGGTGTCTGGTCTTCCGAGCGATTGCACTTTTGAAAGTTCAGGATTCGCTTCAGAAAAGAGTCTTTTGCCCATTGTCAAGAAGGGCCAGTTCGCTGACGATTCTGATTTCGAGAATGTTCGTCCTAACTACAGTCAGGCTGTGAGAGAAGTTTTGGAAAAGGCTAATGAGTGGTCTTGTCAAAGTGACGCCATGCACAACTACAGGAAACTTCGTCAGCGTAAAATCAAGTTAGAAAATCAAGCAGTTAACGTCTCAGAAGATTCGAAATCACATAAGGTAATGTATGGTCCTTTAAAATCCATAACTTTTTAGGAGTTTAATTGTTTATATCATAAGTATAAATAGGTAGTTAGCTAACATTTTTTCTTCTTTTTTTCGTTAGATTGTGATTGATGTACTTGACTTCACTGGCGGCGACATCACAGTGCAGCTAGCAGCTACGGCGGTGGTCTGAAGGTAAGGAACTGCTGGTCGAGGTCAAGCAAGAAGCAGGACGGAAGCAGAGTCTCCCGAGTGAGCTTGAGCTTCGTGCGTCGCTTTGCGTTGCCTGACCTCGTTGAGCGAGACGCCATCAGCTGCGTGTTGTCCCCGGACGGAAAAAAATCCTGGGGGTACCATCATCTCCAAGAAGGGAAATTCACTTGCGTCATGGTCAGCGCGATCACATCATTCACCTCGAGGAATGCTCAGTAGAATAAAATCCTAATCATACACGGTGGAGTCTGAAGGTAAAGGACAAGGGAAATAATATAAGGAATCTGGATCCCCCAAATAAGGAACTATTTTCATACTAAGGGGGCCCACAACATACAATAACTACTTTCAATTTTGTATCGTCACTAGTGTCC
>NW_028234801.1:0-12500 GCF_977035675.1 Penaeus japonicus | reverse complement strand
AAAAACAATGACTCTAATAATGGACTAATGACAATAATAATTGATTATAATGGCAATGATAGCACTAATGATTACAAATATTGAATAATGTACTCTACAATAATGATGACCCATTGTCAGTAGTATTATATATTAAACACATACAACAAAAATATTTGTTGTTGATATTAGTATTGTTACTATCATTATTGATTATTATTTATTAATTACTATCATTATCTCTTTATATCAATTATTATAATAATAATATCACTATCATTATTATGATTACCATCTGTATATCGTTCATTAATTGTAATAACGATTATCATTATTATCAAAATTATTATGAAGTATTATTATTAATGTTATCATTATATTTTTTCCTATCATCCTCATTATCGTAAAATACTCTTAATGTATAACATCATGGTCCCCTTTTCATTATTATTATTAACTTTAAAGGAATATCTTACACTGTTAGTTATACAATCTTCAAGTTGTGTTTCCTTATTGGAATTTGATAATTGAACTGCTGTCATCCAGCACGATACACACGGTTCATCATTTTTAATGGATTACATTATTAGAAAAAAAAAAAAAAAAAAAAACGTTGATTAGGAAGCAAAATTGCATATCTTCGAACAGAAGCACACTGAGCTCTCCACGTGACTGCTGAGAGTGTGTGCATGTTTCACAACGCAACATTACACGCATGGAGTTAAATGGTTATTATTTAATTTGACTTAATCTAAAAAATTTCACATAGAAAAGAATTGATCATGAGACTCTAAGACAAGAGTCCCCGATCTAAGAACTGACACAACTCTCAAGAAAATAAAGAATAAAATTCTTAGGATCTGAATCATGCTGATTGAAGGATTCCTTGGCAGCGTCGTTCAAGCGCTTATTACCATACTTGTGACGCCAATCGCCGCCCGTCCCGCGAGTCCCCGCCGTCACCGACACACACCTCCGTACCGCCGCATAGCATTTATAAAGGTCGGGATCTCTCCAACGTCTTTCAGTCACGAGCAACCGCCCCCCTTCGCATCTCCCAAGTTCCTAAAGACTACTTTGGACTCTTTCCAAATCTAAATCTCTTTGTGTCCAAATGATGCTCCCCATCCAGAGGTGTTTGCGATGTAAACAGAGATTTCCGCATCCTGGACCCTCTTGGAAGGCGAACTTGCCTTGTCTCGGTGTGGAGGATCTTCCAAGAGATCTTGGGACACGTTCCTTCCCTCACTCGAAGGGGAAGGAAAAGCTTCTTCCAAGATTCCATTCTTCTCCAACCTACACCACGACTTCGACGCCGCCGTCAGGGAGGTTCTGAACCGGTGGAGTGACAGTGAGTATGAGTAGCGATGGTTGGGTGGTGTGGAGATTTTTTGGTTTGGAAGTGGCATAGAAGAGTAAACACAAGTGGGTGGAGTGAATAAGTTGGACTTTTGGAGTGGGGTGGAGTGACAGTTTTAGGTGCCTCACAGTGGCGGTTCGGGGGGCGGATCGCAGGCGAACAACCGGACAGCGAACATCATGGGTCGTTACAGACAGCTTCGATCTCGTGATGATTGAAGGAAGGAAGAAAAGGAAGGAAGAAGATAAGGCCCATTCCACAGTGTCATCGGACAACGCCAGGTCATAAGGTAAAGTCATGTGTCCGACAAACAATTCTTCTTGAACATTTATTTGTGTGTATACACGCACACACACACACAATACACACACACAAACACAAACACCCACTATCTAAAAAAATATTTCTCAAAAATAATCTCTATACTCACATATATCCTATATTATATATATTACACACACACACCCACACACACACAACCACACACACATTTGATTATATTTTATATATATATATATATATGAATATATATATATATTATATCGTAATTGGGAAATAGGTAACTAAAGGAGATGATCGGCAAGAGATGGATAAACATTGAGAAATGTCTAATTCCATAGGATTGTGCTGGACATGAATGACTTCATGAGTGGAGGACGTGAAGGTGGAAAGTAGTAGTTTGTAGCGAGGTGGGAAAAGAAGCGGTGGTGGTGGAAGGACGTGTTGGTGGATAAGGTACGTTGTGTGGGAAAGAAAAAGGAGAAAGAAGAGGGAAGCTCTTCCGTGTCTGCACGCTCCTTCAGGAAAATGCTTTCCTTGCCACATCTTGTTGACATGGCAGCGATTACATCTGTCATTCGTCCTTCGGATTGGAATCCTCACAATCACAGTTCCTAAGATTGTAAGTATTTTTATCTTTAATCTTCTTTTGGAAGTGAGTAACATTTCATACAAACCAAATGATCATGATGTATAACGAAAGGAAACATAAGATTATGAATCTAAAATTCCTTTTCCTTCTTCAGGAAGAGGAAGCACAACAGAAAAGACCACCCGTCATTCCGTCAAGATCGTCGAAAGAGGACAAAAAAAAAAAAAAAAAAAAAAAAAAGACAGAAAAAAAAAACAAAAAAGTCAAATTATAATAACAAAAAACAAAGAAAAACAAAAAAAAAAAAGAAAACAAACAAAAAAAAAAAAGAAAAAATTCACCCAGAACACGTTCAACCATTCCAGAACTCGGGGGGAATCTTCCTATCACATCTTTTGGTCGCTTCTGTTGAGTTCGGGCCGCTTCCGGGTTTACAAGGGAAAAACGAGGTGAAGACCGTTAACCGCGTCCAGTTGTTTAACGCCAGAAAAAAAAAACAAACGAGAGGGACAGATAAACAAGAGGAATGTGAATGGCGAAAACAATTGTACATGCGCCAAAGGATCAGAGAAACAAGATGTCTTTTTCTTTGGGAAAAAAAAAAAAAATGGAAATGCCAAAAACAAGCAAAAAGGAAAAAAAAAAAAAACATCAAAATACGAATTGCAAATACATGGAAAAAAACCAAACGAGGAAAGGCAAAAATGCAAAAAAAAAAAGGCTCAGGAAACAAAGATTCCAGTTAGTAATGCGGCGGTTTTCTCGCATCAAGGGACTCTGAGGACATACGGAGAATGGATTTCCTCTGCTCTACAGAAGAGGATAAAAGAGAAAGGAAAATCCTTTTCCCTATGTTCATGAGGGGAGAGAGTGGGAACAAAGCAATAGAACGGGGAGGGGTCTGGGGGAAGGGGGGGAGGGAAGAAGGGGGGGAACAAAGCGAAGAGAAGAGAAAGAGTTGCCTCTTATGGTTCATGGGACAACCTTCCTGCCCAACTTCACTCGACAGCGGAAACGGAAAAGAAAGAGAAGGGGAAAATGGGGGAAACCAGACGGAAGAGAAGGAAAAAGAGAAGAAGGAGGGAAGGGAAGGAAGGAGGGAAGGAAATTTCTTCCACGACTTCCTTCTTCTCTGTTATTATTCCATCAGGACTTCAACCTCCGCACATCAGAGGAGGTTCCTTAAGAGGTGGAATATAAGACTCCAGATGGAAAGCCTAAACTGATCGCTCTTGGGAACGAAAACTGACTTCTTTCGGTTTTGCTGTGGCAGTGATGTCCCTTGACCACTACAGAAGCTTCGATTCCCGTAATCTTAAGGGAAAAGAGAGGAATCAGGCCAATCACCGTCCTCTTCGGGCAAAAACTCCAAGCATTAAGGTAAGTCTATTCTCCTCTTTGAACAAAGGACAATATATGGTACAGTTTGATTCATTTTTGATGGCACTGGATATTATTTTGATTAAAAAGCGAACGGAAGGTTATTGTAATATATACTGTATATAAAGGTTCCTTTCATAATTGATATTATCGTTTGTCCCAGATTGTGCTAGATGTACAAGACTTCATGGGTGGAGATGTGAAGGTGAAGGTGGTTTGGACGAAAAAAACGAAAAAGGAGTGTTGGTGAAGGAACGCGTGGAATTGAAGGAAAGAAGGGAAGCTTATCGTTGTCTTCACACTCTCTTCCGGACGCCGGAAGTCACTCTGCCACAAGACACTGACATGACAGCCATCACATCTGTCATATCCTCAGGACGGTATCCTTGACGATCACTGCTCCTACAATGGTGTGAGACTTTTATTTGTTATTTTGTATTAAAGTATTAGATATTTTAAGTAATAGTGAATGAGGTTAAATCGATGAAATATTGTGTGACTGTGGGGGGGGGGGGGGGGGGGGGGACTGGACCTATCGTTTAGATACATCATTTATACATTTCACAGTAACGGTAAAGGTCAGCAGACCAAATACCCATCCCAGTCACAGTCGAAGGAAAACGAGATGTTTTCTCAGGAACAATCGTCCTTCCTCTTTCCCACAAAGGCAAGTACTTCCAAGGAAAGAACCTCTGTCCAAAGAAGAGAAAGCAAGACGAAGAATGTCAGTGCCCTTCCACCGCTGTGTTCTGAGAGTCAGACCATTTGAAGAGAAGAATTTCTCAGAAGCAAACTGGAATGAAAAATTCCCAATCAAGATTATCGGATCCACGACTAATGACTCTGAAAAGGTCCAAAGCTTGCCTCTCAACAGACACATATATGCAAAATTCCCAGAAGAATATAAATCCAGGAATCAAATTGCAGGAGGAGAGGCGCAAAGAAAAGGCTGCAATACTACTGCTTCCAAGGAATCTAAGTCGTTTGGAAACATCTAATACTTGTAATAGTGAAAGTGCAATCTCAAGTGAGAAGAGAAGAGAGGGAATAAGAAGGAGAATGCGAGTCCATGAGTCCTGTGGTAATAAAATCGTCACGTATGGAAAACTACAACACATGGTGAATCTGGAACCACCATGTTCGTTCCCCTATTAGAAGAAGGTGACTTTTTTCTTTAACGACTCGTGTTTTTCAAGGACAAGCTAGGGAATGACTTCCACAAGGCAATAAAGGAAGTTGCTAAGGAACTGGGGTAGGGGCGCGAGGGAAGAGAGGAATCTTCCATCTTCGATGATCTCACATGCTACAGGAATCTTCCGATCTCAAGATCTGAGAGGAGGTGAATCAGGAGAATCAAGGCTGTCAGAACATCAGTGGAGGGACGAATCTTACCATAAGGTATAAAATAATGCAGTGTTAAATGTTCTCGTTCAAGGTATACCCTATATAGTTTGTTGTTGTTCGGAGTGGTAAAGTAGAGTGTATTTACTTTTAACGAAACGACTTATCTCTGTGCCATTTGTTTTCCAGTTCGTAATCGATGGTTCAAGATTTTATGGATGGTGGGAGAAATAAGCGTAAAGGCTCGTGAACGATCGAGAGTTGGTGCTGGTTGAAGGTCACATGGCGCAAGAAGGGAAAAACGGTTCCAAGTCTACCCAAGAGGTTCCTTCGAACGCTTCGTTGTTCCTGGGGACATTCATCTCGAAAGCCGTTACTATACTTCAGGTCATGTCTTCTGGACGGGGTTCTGACCCATTTCGGACATCCCCAAAAAGGGTAAAGCTATCAAAATGGAAAAAATACTCTTTGATTTTACTACTGATATATCTACTTTCGTTTGAGGTATAATGGAAAGTTATCTTTTCAATAACAGTCTTACACCTTCAGAAGCCTGCGATTGCAATTGAGGAAGTCACGTCCTAATTGCATCAAGGGAGCGACACAAGAGCACACCAGAGACCAAAACGAATCATGGAATCCAGGAGAAGCAGAAGACGTCTAAGCTCGTCACCGTTCAATGTGAACATGAAAACAAAGCAAATGTGACTCTCCGAAAACTAGAGGAAACATTCTTCCAATACCTCGTCAAGGTCTTCGTATATGGATAGTACTTCATTGTCATATGTGTGAGTACAAGTAAAAGTAAAGTGAATAATAGTTGTCCAGAATCATATAGCTGCAACATGGGCATGGTAGTTTATGTGAATTAACAGTAATCTCTTTTACAGGAAAGTCAAACACGAAAGCACACCATCCCTGTTTATTACGAAGTTGCAAATGAGAACAATAACCTCGAGCAACTTGATCAGCAGCATCAAGTTACTGTGAAGGGCAATCAAGTCTCTGATGATACTCACAAATCGGAATCTGAAACCAAAGTGTCCAATGTTTCCCTTGCAAGTGAGCGCAAATGCACTTCAGAAAGCACATATTTGCCCATCATCAGGAAGGGTCTGTTTTCCGACGACCATTTCTTCGAGAATGTTCGCCAGAACTACAGTCAAGCTGTAAAGGAAGTGCTGGAAAGTGCTAATGAATGGTGTTGTGACAAGGACTTGATGCAGACCTATAGGAATTTACGTCAACGGAACTTGCAAGTGGAAAATCAAGCATTTTCTGTGACTGAGGACGGACGCACACACAAGGTAGGACTTCACACCAGATATTTCCGTGTTTTGTATACATCGGAAGTTGTGTTTCGCTGAATGTTATATTGCTAGTGGGCCGCCAATTTCTTATCTTAACAAATCTTTCTCCCTTAGGTTGTGATGGACGTGCATGACTTCACCAGCGGCGATGTAACAGTGTCACTGGCGGGAGGAAATGAACTTGTAATCGAAGGGCAAGCAGAGAAGCAGGAAGGAAGTTGTTCGGCGAGGAAAAGCTTCTGTCGCCGCTTTCTGTTGCCTGAGCTTATTGAGCGAGACGCCATCAGCTCCGCGTTGTCCTCCGACGGAATCCTTACTGTTATCTCGACCAAGAGAGGGAAATCAGACGAGCACAAGGCAAGCACCAAAGGCTTTTCGAGCGAGATGAAAAGCCGAGTGGAGAACCAAACAGACAACGGCCACAGCTGGGAGGAGAAAAAGCTGGCCGAGTCTTCGAAAGAAAGCGACGGTTACAGCGTCCGCACGTTCGCCTCCAGTTCCCGCGCTCAACACCATCAGTCCTACACAAACCATTTCTAGTATCACTTTGGAAAAGTCAACTTTGAACTGTAGATAAGAGAAATGATTTATTTTTATTGACTTTTCCATGTTAATTTTGATATGTGATGTGTGGTTTCGTGTGAGAATGATGTGGTTTATAGAAATGGACGGATGGCAAGAATTATTTAGGTAAATGGTATTATTTGTTCACATTTGTACTATTAGCATATATCCTTATTTTTTTGTATATGAAATGGGTTATTTAATCATCAGTAAAATTAATCTCATACTCTTCCACCAACAGATGCCCCAGAATCATGAGCAACTGATATTGAAGAAAATGATCAACATTCCTCCAATAAATCTTTTATGAATATTTATACTTTTTCTCTTCCTTCACCTGATCCTTCGGTATTATATAATATAATGGATGTAATAAGAAGAGCAAATGGGCGGATGAAGCAATGGTATAGCATATGACTGTTCAGGATTGTAAAACAATAAAAAAAATATTAAAGAGCAGACTAAAATGCTAAGGAAAAAACAGTGAATGCATTCAGTGAAAGTGGAATCTTAAGCAAACTGATGATATAAAGCAAATAACATACTTATATTACATATTAATGTTAATATTGTATATTGATAAACATGTGCACTATTTACAGCGGTAGCCAGTACACTGTGATTTTTAGTCAGTGCTTACTCTGTTTCCTCTTCTCTCTTTATCTCTCTCTATTACTTTTTTTTTCTGTGGTTTCTTGACTCTCTCTCTCACTTTCCTTTTCTTATCTCTTGCTCTCTCGGTCTACTCTCTGCTTCTTTTCTCTCGCTTTTACTCTCTTCTCTCTTCTTCCGCTTACTAGATCTTCTCTCTATCTCTCTTCTTTCCGCTCTCTCTCTATATATGTTATTTATATATTAATATATATATATATATATATATATATATATATATATCATATATTATTCATATAATTGATATATATTTATAATATATATACATAGTATATATATATATATATATATATTTATATATATATATATACATATATATAAATATATATATATATGTATATATTTATATATTATATATATACATATACAATATGTATATATATATATATACATATATATACATATATATATAGTGTATCGGATTCAACACGCGCCTGTCAATCTGACGGCGGGGGTTCGAGTCCGGTCAGGGAGGTAAAATTTGTATATATATATATATATATATATATATTATATATATATATATTTTATTTTAATATATACATATATATATTGTAAGGTATTGATATTGTTTATCATGTGACCCGAGACATTGATTATATATTTCTACTTAATTCATGCTATATCGTTGGCTGTGTGTTTTGACCTGACGTGTCCTGTTTCCTGTATTCGTTTCCGCCTCGAAAATACAGCTTCTCTAGCAGCTGTATTTGCTAACGGAAGTCCTGAGGCGTAGAAAGTGACTCAAGATTTATACTTAAGAAGGACACAGAAAAAAACAGGGCAGATTAAGACAGATCAGGTCAGACAGACAGACAAGAGAACAGGCAGAGCGAACAGCTCTGACCTCCGGCCTTCGCCGGAGCTTATCAGCCACAATAAAAACCATGACACGTGAACGTCTGTCTGTTTATCCACCGGATCATAACAGGGCATCGGGTGAGGTTACAACAATGGAGTGGTGGTTGACAATGCTAGCAGCAGGTTACAACTGCTGGAGTGGTGGAATTGCATACACACACACACACAACACACACACACACACACTAAATATATTTATATATATATATATATATTATATATATATATTATATAATTTTATATATCTATATAATATTGTATATATATAGTATATATATATATTATATAATATATATATATATATATATATATATAAATATATATATTATATTATATATATATATTTATATATTTTTTATATATGTGTGTTGTGTGTGTGTGTGTGCGGGTGTTGCGTGTGTTTGATGTGTTTACTGTATGTATATATATATAATTATATATATATATATTATATATATATATATATATGTAATATATATATATATATACATCTGAAATGTGATATATCCGCTAATAATTTATGAAAACTGAAAAAAGTGGTCTGAAGCCTATAATCAAGAAAGCTAAACGTTCACCACCTCGAAATATCAAACTGATCATCAAGAATTTCATTCATTCTACTAGAACTTTGGCAGCGAGAGGAGAATTATTTTCTGTCTGTGATGCTTCGCCGACGTCACACTCCCACTCTCACTGCCGTGCCATAAATACAACGCTTCTACCCAACTCCTTCAGAAAGCGAACAACAGCCATCCAGCAACAAGCTCTCTGCTCACTGATTCTTGGCCAAGAGGTCAGTCTAATAAGGTCCACAATGGCTCCCATTCCACACTCGTATGACGTGAACGTTTCCGCTTCGTGAGAACGATTGTCTGTGCAAGGAACCTTCGAAGAGGATGAGGGACGTGCTCTTGCCCATCACGAGAGGAGGGAGCTTCTTCCAAGATCCCTTCTTCTCGGATGTGCACGACCAATTCGACGCCACCGTCAGGAGGGTTTCGGCAGATGGAGAGACAAGACTTGAAGTTGAGAGATCGTTGGGACGATAGCTGCCGCTACAGCGACATTTTAAAAGTTACAGACGTCTTCGATCTCTTGTCCTGAGGGAAGAGGACCAAGCAGTTGCCGTTGCATCTGACAAGGTGGTCATAAGGTGAGTTACTTGCAACATATGGGGCTGTGTTTACTCTGATCACAAATTCAAATGGACCACGGATTTGTTGTGGATAATATATATATATATTATATTATATATATATATATATATATATATATTATATATATATATATATAATATATAATATATAGATAAGAGGGGGAGGAACGGTCACTAATCAATAGAATTTTCTGGTATACAGATTGTGGTGGACGTGCATGAATTTGCTGATGGGGATGTGAAGGTGAAGGCAGTGGGCGACGAGCTGGTGGTGGAAGGACGCGTGGAGAAGAGCGAGGAAGGAGGCTCATCTGTGTCCTCACACTCGTTCACACGCCGCTTTTCCTTGCCTCATTTTACTGACATGGCAGCCATCACGTCTGTCATGTCCTCAGATGGCATCCTAACAATTACTGCACCCAAAATGGTAAGCACATTATCCTTCGCGAACTCTACAGACATTGATCAGAGAGATAAAGTCAAATTGCATTAGGAAACATAAATAATCAGCGTTGTATTATATTCCTACAGGAGGATCAACTTCACCAGAAGACCACTATCATTCCTATCAAACTTGAAGATAAAGACCAGGACTCAAAGCTCTCCCAATCTTCAGAAATAAATGAAGTCAGTTCCGTCCAAAGTCCCGACGAAGTAGAAAGTGGCTGCGCGTCAAAAGGTATTAGTGAGCAGAATGCACTGAAGAATCAAGAAAATGTAAACATTCCAAGTAATGCCAGACAAGTACCAATAAACATCAGTTTGCAACCACGGTCTGTGGAAATCCAGATCTCAAATGAGAGCATTAATGAAGACATTGGAAAACAAAAGAACAGTATTAAAAAGATCGAAAAGGCGAAACCTGATATCAGTGAAGAACCAAGTCTCGTCTGTAGGGAACTGGACTCGACGGAAAAAGAGAGATTCCGCTTAGGATCCTGGGATGAATTCCTGCCTATCACTCGGAGAGGAAGTTTCTTCCAGGACTCATTTTTCTCCGACATGCACCAAAAGGTCAACGCAGCCATAAAGAGGGCATTGAACAAGTGGTATAGGGATGATCTCGAGTGGACAGACAATCGGAGCGACATGGGCCTCCTTAGCAAAGACATCCTGGACCGTTACAGAAAGCTCCGGTCTCGTCACCTGGAAGAAAACCTAGCCACCACCGTCACATCAGACAGAACAAGTCACAAGGTGAGTTGTTTCAAAAGGACTTTTCTACTGTTGCTGACAAGAAGTCGGGTAGTGCTGATGAATACATACATATATATATATATATATATTATATATATATATAAATATATATATATATTTATATATATATATATACATATATATTATATATATAATATTATATATATATATATATATATATATTATATATATATATATATAATTGTATGTGTTTAGATTCCTTTGTGTAAAGATAACAAGAGTTTTCTCATTAAACAGATCACGATGGATGTGCATGCCTTTCTGGATGGAAAGGTGAAAGTGAGGGTGGTCGGTGAGAAGGAACTACTGGTGGAAGGATGCCTTGAGAAGTCGGAAGGAAGATCATCCATTTCGTCACACTCCTTCAGACGCCGATTTTCATTGCCTCACCTCACTGACATGACAGCCGTCACTTCTGCCATGTCTTCAGATGGCATTCTTACAATCACTGCACCTAAACTGGTGAGTAGATCTTACCATAAATTGCCTCCTTAAGATAATTGTACCTATTTAGTATCACATTGTGTTCATTCGACATCAGCACTGTATCTGAAAACGCTTCTATAACTCCCATTCTCAGAGTGATAATGAGATGGAACATCTGCAAGAATCAAAGACATATCCGAATGAAAACGAATCTGCACACAAGGAGAATCAAATGATATCAAGATCTTTGTGTATCAAGAAACCCAAGTCTTTAGACAGTGAAAATCTTTCTCTGGCGGTGACAAAAATGGGACCCTTCTTCCGCGACTCCTTCTTCAAAGAGCAGGTGGAGGATTTCAGAAAAGCCATGAGGGAGATCCTGACAAGATGGGGAAAAGAGTCTCAGGCAGTCGATGATCTGACCCGCTACAGACTCCTTCGATCTCAAGATCTGCGAGAAGAGACTCAGGCCGTCACGTCTTCGGAAGATGATCGTCACCATAAGGTGTGCTCATGTGGCTATTTGTTTCATTTCCTCAATTTTATCAAATTGATTAAAAGCATTATTAATGGAAGTATAACTTTATATTTTACAACGTTTATAACCTTTCAACCTAATTCCAGTTTGTTATTGACGTTCATGATTTTATGGACGGAGGAGATATGAGCGTGAAAGCTGTGAACGATCGAGAGTTGGTGGTTGAAGGTCAGTTGGAGAAGAAGGAAGACAATTCCAAGTCGACCAAGCGGTTTCTTCGACGATTCGTTGTTCCAGGAGACATTGAGCTTGACTCCATTACTTCAGTTGTGTCTTCTGACGGTGTGCTGACTGTTTCGGCTCCAAAGAAGGTGAAGCCAGTTGAGAAACTGATCTAGACTTCCTTGTTAATATTCTATTTACGAATTTGCATTGTACTTATCGTAAACTAGTTGTATCTCATCTTATTTGCCACAACTATCCACTATCATTGCAGATTTTATTTTAGATAGTAATTTGTAATTCCCATTTCAACAGAAGCCATTTGTGAGTCACACAACAGACACAAAGGAAACAAGAAACACATGTCAAAGGCCAACCGAGTGTTCGTCCATTGAATTTCTTCCCCTTCACAACGGTAATAGTGCTAATAATACTACCATTCTATATATTTCCTGATACACGGCAAATATAATAGGACACAACTAATATAAAGTCAGTCTAATATTAACACAGTACATATTTTGTTCCACAGGAGAGCCAAAGAAAACAAACTATTGTCCCAATCCAGCTGGAAGACACTGATAAAGTGTCAGCTCCTTTAGCTCCCAAAACAGACACAGCAGATGCATTCCGATCTTCAAGTGAACTTGAAAAGAAAGATT
>NW_028234800.1:0-4581 GCF_977035675.1 Penaeus japonicus | reverse complement strand
TGACCCCAACGAAATCTGAAAATCGAAAGAGTGATGGGAAAGTAATTCATCCATGCTCTGAACTGTATAAACAAGAACAACGACACTCTCAGAAAAAAGGGCATCCCCGAACCCCTCTCTCACCCCCTCGACCCTCCCCCCCCCCCCCCCCCCGACATTCGTTTTTATTTGGGACGGATTCGGAAACTTCGAACTAAATGATGTTTTTCCCAGTTATAAAAAGGGGCTTTCTGCATTGACTTTGAGATAATCAAAAAATGGGGGAAATGGAAGCCGAAAAAAAGGGGGGAAGCCACGGACAAGGGTTCTCGATGTCGTCTCTTTTTTGGCCCGTTTCGTTTTAAGATTTGTTTGATTTTTAGGGAAGATAGCTTTTTCCGGGGGTTTTTGGTTGATTAGAGGTTTTCATTATGAAACACACCACACATACAAAAACACACACCCCACGTATATGGATCCATTTAGTATACTTTTAGTTTAAAATATATATATATATATATATTATATATTTAAAATATATTATATATATATATTTTGGGACATATTTATTATTTTTTCATATATGTTGTACATATTATTATATAAAAATATTTATATATATATTTATATATATTATTATATATATATATTTTATTTATATATAAATATATATTTTCACACCACCCCACCAAAACACACACCGCATTTAATATATATATTTTATATTATTTATATATATATAATTTTCATATTTATTATATTATTTATTATATATGTGTGTGGTAGTACTTTCATATAATGAATATATATAAAGTAAAACACCACCACACCACACACCAAAAAATATAATATATATATATATATAAAATATTTATTTTATATATATATATGTATTATATATATATGTATTTTAAAAATAAATAAAAATATATATATTATATATTAATATATATAATATATTATAGAAATATTTTTTTATATTATAATTTTTAAAATTTTATATATATTTATAAAATTAATTATATTTATTATTATATATTATATATATATATCTGCCTCACACACCACCACAAACACAACCCACCCCACCACACCAAAACACACACACCACACACACAAAACACACATATATTTTATATTTTTTATATATTATTTTATTATTATTTTTATGTATGTATATATGGGGGACATACTTAATATATATATTAATATATAATATAATATGATATATTTAATTATATATATACATATTATATATATTTTTATATATTATATATATCATATTTTTATTTATATATATATTTTCATTTTATATTAATTATATTTATATATATTTTTGTATGTAGGGTATTTATGGGTTTCAACATATATTTTTAAAATAATATATATTTATATATATTTATATATATAAATGTTTATATTTATATATATTATATAATATATATATATTTTGTATGTATATATATATATGTTCATATATATTATTATATATATATATTATATATATATATATAAGATATATATATATATATGTATATGTTTTGTAAAATTTTTATTTTTGTATAAAATATAGGCACAAAACACACACCAACACACACACACCACACAACCACCACACACACACCACACCAAAATTTAATATTATTCCCTATTGTGTGTGTGTGTGTTGTACATTTTCCCATATAATGTTTATATATGTTTTACACACACACCACACCACCCCACACACACCACACACACTTTTATTTTATATTTATATACATTATTATTTTTATATAAAATATATATATATATATATGTAATATATAGGTACATATGTAAATATTATAAAAATATATATATTTTATATATTTTAAAATTATATTAATATATATTGTATTATTATATAAAAATTATATATATATATATATTATATAAATATATGTTCATATATATTATTTAATTATATTTATTATATATATATATTATATATATATATATATACACACACACACACATATTGTATATATATTTTATATATTTATATTTAGGTTTTATATATATATAAATTTAAAAATATTTATATTATATATATATATATATAATACATAATATATATATTATATATATATATATATTATAAATATTATATAATTATATATATATACATGTCAATTTTTCCAAAATCTCCACAGCATATTGTAGCATCTCCTTCATTCACCCCTTTACAAAAATCGGGCCTTTTGCATCCAAAACGAGAAAAATTCCCGTCAAAAAACATCGCAAAACCCATCGGGTCAACCAACTCATTAAAAATTTCATGGCAGATGAGTCATGTTGTGCCCGGGGTTTAAATAAACTTCGACCGATTTTTTTTCCTTTTTTTTAAATTGATTCAAAGGAACAAAATTGGATTTTTTTAAAAAAAAGAAAATGAAAATTATATTTTTTGAAATCGCTTGACTGAATATTGCAGATTTTTTTTTTTATTTATTTATTTATTTATTTTTAATTTATTATACCTACGTTTATTTTTAGATATGATATGGAATTGCTGCGTACATATTTGCAATACCATGTGCAAGATCGAAAAAAACTAAAAAAACACTAAAGAAAAGAAGAGGAAGAAAAATGAAAAAGAAGAGCGTCGATGCGAAGAGAAAAAAAAAAAAGGAAGGAAGAAGAGAAAGGGGAATATTAAAAAAAGGAGAAGAAAAAAAAAGGAAAAAAAAAAATTTTGAAAACTGAAATTATATATATGTAGATCTAGAGCATGAAAAATAATAGACAATTGGAAAGAAAGATCGTGAAGATGGAAGGGGGATAGGAGAAAGAACGAGAAAATGAGATAAAAAAAAAAAAAAAAAAAAAAATGGAGGAAGAGCAGAGGAGTAAAGGGGAAGGAGAATAAAAAAGCTCGACCCCTTTGAGATATAGAAAGGGGAAAGGTGGGAGAAAAAAGAAAAGAAAGAGAAGGCAAAAAACAGAAATATATAAAAAAAAGAAAAAGGGACGAAAAAATAGTAAAGACTTGAGAAGAAAAAGAGGGAAAAAAAGAAAAAAAAAAAGAAGACAAAAAAATAGATAAAGACTTGGAGGAGGAAAGAGGGAATAAAAGAAAAAAAAGAAAGAATGCAGAAGAAAGAGAAGGAAAAGAGAAATGAAGGATATCTCCCAAGGAAAGAGAAGTAAAAAAGAAGTAAAACAATAGAAAAGGAAAATTTATATAATACCCACGAAATAATCCATTTGTTTAGACTCCCCCCCCCCTTTAAAAACCTTGCATTACCCCTATCCTTAACTTACAAATTCTGCTTAAAAAGACTTAGGGAGAGAGAGATGGGGGGGGGTGAGGGCTTAATTTTTTTTTTCTTTTCTTTTTCCCTTTCTTTGGTTTTTTGGGTGCTCGACTTTTTAAAACTTTTGGGAATAGAAATGGGAAAAGAAAAGAAAAAAAAAAGGAAGAGGGGGGAGGGAAGGAGAAGAGATGGGAAGAAGAAGAGAGCAGAGTTGGATGATGATAATAAGGATATAATGTTTAAAAATAATAACAATATAATAAAAATAATCTTCTTTATCATCACATCATAATAATTTAAAGGGAAAAGGAGGAGGGGAGATGGAAACAAAAATAAGAAAAAGGAGGGGAAGAAGAGAGAAACGGAATAGGAGGGAAAAGGGGAGAGAAGAAGAAGAAGGAGAACAAAAAAGGAGGGAAAAAGGAAAAGGATGAAAGGAGAAAGAAGAGAGAGGCAATAATGATGATGATGAAGAAGAAAACATTGGATAAAAAAGAGAGAAGGGCGGGAAAACAAAGAAGAAAATTAAGATGAGGGGAGAAAAAGGAAGAAGCGTAGAGATGGCGGTGATGGGAAGAAGAAAGAGGAAAAAAGACCCAGGGGTCAGAGAAGAGAGAAGGAAGAAAGAGGAAGGAAGGCAAAAAGATGTGATGAAGAAGAACATGGGTTTAAAAAAAAAAAGGGAAACGAAGACAAAGCAAGAAATTAAGTTTAGGGGAGGAAAAAGGGTGAAGACGAAGATGATGGCGGTGATGAGGAAGAAGAAGAGAGGAAGAAAAACCAGAGTCGAGAGAAGAAAAGTAACTGAAGGTGAAGAAGGCAAACAAAAAAGTGAGGGAGGAAAGAGAAAGAAAAAAAAAAAAGGAAAAAAAGAACTAGAGGTAAAAAATAACCCCGAGTAAGGGGTAAAAAAAGAAGAAAACGTTTTACAAACTATCGTGGATCGTTCCCCCAGGGGAACCCGCAGTTTTTAAGTCTTGGAATCGTGTCGAGCCTTTCCCTTCCCCCCGTCAGCCAAAAAACGCCAAATCTTTCCGTAGAGTTATTTTTTGGGGGGGGGTGAAAATTTTTGGGTTTTGGGAGTTTTTTTTTTCTTCTTTCTTTTTTTCTTTCTTCGTTCGCCCCGTGTTTGGGCCTTGGGTGGTGAGGAATTGTGGTTTATTGGTGTCCCGCATTGTTCTCGCACCCACAAAATAATGTATTTCTAGTTCTTTTATGTTGGCTCTCTCTCCCTCTCTTTGCCCCGTTAGTTGGTTTGGTATCCCTCTCAAAAGGGGGAACACAACATAAAAACGGAAGATATAACGAAGCGAAAGGTCTGTTG
>NW_028234799.1:0-4075 GCF_977035675.1 Penaeus japonicus | reverse complement strand
TGTGTGTGGTGTGTGTGTGTGTGTGGTGTGTTTTGTGTGGGGGTTTGTGTGTGTATTATATAATATATATATTATATATAAATTATATATTTATAATGATATATTTTTATTTTTTTTAATTTAATATAAAAATTATATAAACATATATACTAGTACGTGCGATTTTTGTGGTTTTCTGTATTCGCATTTACTATGCATCTTATTCAAAAGGGGAAAATATCAAGGTGTAAGGGCGAGAATAAAAAGACAATAAACAATTTCGGGCTCACTAACTTTTTTCCGTTATTTTTTTTCCGTAAAGTAATACCGTCGTTTTGCCGGCGCTCCATGCCAGTTACGCTCTCTGCCGTAATCAAAATTAAAAAACTGAAAACAGAATTTCAATATATTTTTGAAGACCCTTCTAACTTTTACTAACGACATCTTTTTTACGGGAGTTTTTTGGTTTTCCCTTATTTGCATTCCGTCCTTTTCTTATTCTTCCTTTTTTTTTTCCTTCTCTTTTTTTTTAGTCTTTAAAATTTTGCGACCATTTCCAATCCTTTAATTTTTCTTTTGCATTCGAAGAATGTACCGTCCGTCTTATAAACTCTCTTGTAATTACGTTTTTACAGAGCGTTCAGGAAGTCCGGAAAAGGGTCTCAACAAAAAAGGGGGGTAAGGGTACAGGGGGGACACACGGAAAGGGGGGGGGGTTTTGGGGGGGGATGGGGGGGGGGGGGACACAAACAACCGGGTTTGGGAAGGGGGGGGAAGGGAAGTAGGGGAAACGAAAGACACAATGTTGGGACACGGGGGTTTTAGCGCGCGCCGGTCCTCAAAAATTTTTTTTCCCGAAGCTGAAAAAGTCCTCCCCCCATCCCCTTTAAAAAACGAGGCTGTGTCCATATGGTGAAGAGCGGAAAACCGATGCCCGCTTTTTTTTTGCTTTAAGGGGACCCTCGTGACAGATACTAAAACTTAAAGGATTTCGTTATTCTGAATCAGTTCTACTTTTTATTTTGTTTTTTTTCTTATCATAGAGGTATTTTTTATCATTTTTTTATTTTTCTTTTTTAATGTTTTTTTTTATCATTTCATTTTTTATCATTATCATTATTAATCTTTTTATTTCCTTACAATTTAAAACATCAAATTTTCCGATCGTTTCTAATATTATTGTTATTTTTTTGTGGTAAAAACCCTTACATTATAATTTTAATATTCATTTTTATCCTTTCTTTTTTTTTATCATTAATCATCATTATTATTATTTTTATTATCAATACATAAACATTATTTTGCATTTAAAATTTTTAAAAACTAATTTAAAATTTATCCTTATCATTTTTTTTATTTTCTTCATCGTACATTCTCATCACATTATCTTATTTTTAATTTTTTATTATCATTTAAAACTTTATTACATTACCATATTGACCATTATTAATTGTTATCTATTACCTTTTTCATTTTAAAAAATTTTTCACGTTCTGGATTTTTGCATCTTAAATTGCTTAATAAACGCATTAACCCTTTTGTAACATAACATTTTAAACAAACATCGATTTTGGATTTGCCCCCTATCATTTTTTGTATAGGAACTATAAAATTTTTTAGCACCTTTCTAAACCCCACTTCCTTCATCTGGAATTTCCTTGATTTTTCTAGAAAATTTTTTGACGAGGATGATATCTTTGTTACCCATCGGAAAAAAGATATTATTCATTGTGCTTTTGTCACTATCATTAAGTTTTTTTAAAAAATTGCCAGACCCAAAGGGTCCATTTGGGTGGATTAAAGTTTTAAATTTTTAATTAAAGAAAAAAATTAATGTATCAGATTACATAATTTAAAAAAAAAATCTCTACGGGAAATTTTTAAAGGGGAAAAAAAAACTTATTCATATTCTGTCCTTAAAATTTTTTTTAATTATTCTCTATAAGAATCTCCAGCTTTCCCCTTTTTTTTAACAAAAATTGGGATTCTTTTTAACCCAACAAACGCCACTTTTCAATCAAGCCCCCCTTCGTCCAGGTTTTATAAACATAACACCGACCGACTTTTTTATGGTTGGGGTTTAAAATTAAAAAAGTCTATTTCAGTCTTTACGTTTTGGTTTTTTTTTTTATCATGATATTTTTTTCCTTTTGGCACATATATCCATTTAAATTTTCTTACTTGCTTATTATATTTACATCATCAATGTCTAAACAGGTTTATTATAATAAATATATATATTATAAAAAAATAAATTTAAAAATTTATTAATATATAAATTTTAAAAATACATTACAGGAAATACGGAAAATGGTCGACCAATATTTTAAAAATATATATATATAAATATATATTTTTAATATATATAATTTAAAAATATATTTAAAAAATAATTTTAATATAATACACCAACAAACCCCAAACCCCCCACACACACACACAAACACCATATATATATAAATATTATTATTATATTATATTATATAATATTAATACATATATATATAATATATAACTATAAATTTAATATATTTAAAAAATAAATATATTTTATATATAAAAAGGGGAAAAAGGGGAAAATTTTGACAATTTTCCGGTGAACAAAAAATCTTGTTGCTCGCTTGTAAAAAAAGTATTCGAGAAAGAACATGCATGGGAAAATTTTAATTGAAAAATTATTTCTACTTTTATGGATATCATATATAATATGTATTTTAAAATATATTTATAAAAATTATATAAAATATATATATAATAAAAAACAAAAACAAAAAACACACAACAAACAACACAAAAACACACCAAAACATTTATTATATTATATATATATATATATATATATTTTATAAAATTTATATAAAATTTCAATACATAAAATTTAAAAATTTTTATATAATATAATTTTATATATTTTATATTATAAATATAAATAGTAAGATGTATGTAAGTATTATAAAAACATACAATAAAAATACAGAATTATTTATAAAATATTAAAAAATTTTATATATATTTTATAAAAATATTTATTTATGTATGTATTTTTTTTATATAATTTATTTATATATTTTATATATAATTTTTTAAAAAAAAAATAAAACATACAGTATTATAATTATATATATAAATATTTTTATTTTATATTTTATATAATATTAATTTTTACACATACATTAAAAAAAACAGTAGTATTTATATATCTATCATCATCTATATATTTTTAAAATTTTAAAATATATATATATAAAAAATATATTTAAAAGCATATATATATCTACATATAAAAAAAACAGTTTTATATATATATAATATATTAATATTTTATATATATTATAATTTATTTTTTTATATATTCCATAGACCGTGTTGGGTAAGGGTTTTTTTTTAGGCGAAAAATTTTGGGGCATTTTTTTTTTTTTTTTTTTTTTTTTTTAGGATTCCAAAATTCCAATACAAGCGTTACCTAAGGTAGGGGGTTTTTTTTCGAATCAAAACCTTGAACTCCATGTACATCCATAAAACAGCAAATAAACGCTCTTCAATTTGCAACAAAGCCGTTCCATCACGAGGGGTACACTCCAAATATTTCAAAACCTTTTCCCCGCCATCGCATTCCCCATCATTAGCCTTTGAAAATTTCGTTTCTAAAAAAAAAGCATTGGACAAGCACATAAGATATCCCTTTTTTTTTAAAGAAAGGTTTTTGGTGGGGAGTTCCCAAAAAATGGGCTGGGCCTTTAGGTGTATCTAAGGCGAGCCAGGGGGGGGGTCGGCTCTTATTTTATATTACTGACATGAGTTTTTTTTTTCTTTTTTTTTTGTCCCTAATATGTATATATAGTTTTTAAATATATTTATATTTCGTATATACATAAAAAACATATATAACATTTATAATTATATAATTATTTTATATTTTATATATATATATATATATATAATAATAAAATACCTGTGTATATATATAAATAATATATATATAGGATATATATTTTATATATATATTTAATAAATATAAAAAAAATATATTATATAATATTTAAATTTTAAATGTATAATAATATTTTATATATAATATTATTTTAAATATATATAT
>NW_028234798.1:27500-30553 GCF_977035675.1 Penaeus japonicus | reverse complement strand
GGAAAGGTAATTCGTAGCTCCAAGCAAGCCCGCCCAACACTGATCCAGAGCCCGATCAGCTGACCCCGAGCCCGATCAGCTGATCCAAAAGGCCAGTCAGTTTGATCCCAAAGGACGCGAACTGACCGACCGGCGCTGGCGATCTCTGACTATATTGGGGGGGGGGGGGGGGCATGAGTGTGAAGTGTATGAGTGGATGAGTAAAGGGTGTGAGGAATCTGTGTAAACCCTTTTGTCCATGGGTAAAATGAGTGTGTATAATGGTTAGAACAATTATGTGTATATGTCTGCCTGTATCAATAAATGCTTTTTTTATGTCTGTACTATCAAGTTTGTGTGATGGTAATGGCGGTAAAAGCAGGTGAACCTGAACTCGTTTAATGCCTGAATTCATAATCTTATTTTCTTTTTTATGTTTTTTCCTCAAAATACAAGGGTAGGTGAGGGGGAGAGGGAGGGGAAGGGGTTGGGGTTGGTGCGAAGGAAGTACTGGGTATGTGTGTGTGTTATGCGACGTAGGGAGGGGAAAAGGGAGGAGAGGAAGAGGGAGGAGATAGGGAGGAGGGACGCAGGGAGAAAGTAAGAAAGAGATTGGCAATTTAACACGCAAGCAGATCAAAAAGTATGACTAGGAATAGAGAGGGAGAGAGGCAGCCAAACACATACACAGAAATCAAAGATAAAAGAAAAAACAGGTGCAAAAGAATACAAGCGGACGGGGAAAAGTGAAGGAAAATATAATGAAAAAAGCCCAAATAGACAACATACAGAGAAGGATAAAGAAGAGAGGGAGAGGGGGAAGGAAAAGATAGAGAGACAGAGAGAGAGAGGAGAGAAGAAAGAAAAAAGAAAACGAGAGAGGGGAGAAAGAGAGAAAAGATAGGAGAAGAAAGAGAACGGAGAGAGAGAGAAAGTGAGAGAGAGACGAAAAGAAACGAGAGAGGAAAGAGAAGGGGCGAGAGAAAAAAAGAAAAACCGAGAGGAGAGAGAGAGAAAGAGAACGAGAGAGAAGAAAGAGAACTAGAAAAGGGAAAAGACGAGAGAGGGGAAAGAGAAACCGAGAGGAGAGAGAGAAAGAGAAACGAGAGAGAAGAGAGAAGGAAAGAGAACGAGAGAGAGAGAGAGAGACAGAGGTCACGCGAGTACCGAGGAGAAAGAGTCCGAAGTAAAGGAAACGGGGAGCCCACCCGACTGAGGAAGGGCAGAGCAAAAAAGGGCCGTGCGGAGGGCAAGGGGTGCTTTTCCACTGATTAAAACGCTAACCAGCGGCCAGAGGCAGTTCACGGCGTGTTGTCTGTTCGTCTAAATTTATTAAAACTGTTCCCCGGCGGCGAGTGTCGGACAAATATTTGCTCCCTTTTCGACCTCGCCCTCATCAGTGTGAAAAGCCAAACACCCGGGAACACACCTGACACGTCTTGGCTCCCCCACCCCCTTCCCGCTTCGTTTTCGCCCCCCCCCCCCCCTCCAGTGCCCCAAACCCCCCGCCCTTTCCTGCTGGGTTGTTACTCTTGCAATATATTGCACTTCTAAATTGCCGCAGCTTTTCTCTTCTTACCCTCTATTCTGTTTGTAACTCCCTTCTGCTTCTTTTTCTTTTTCCCCCCTTTTTTCTCCCCTTTTCCCCCCCTCCCCTCCCCCTCTCTCTCCCCCCTCTCTCTCTCCCCTCTCTCTCTCTCCCCTCTCTCTCTCTCTCTCCTCTCTCATAAATTCGTTTTCTCTCTCTCTTCTCTCTCCGCTCTCTCTCCCCCTTCTCTTCTCCCTCTCTCTCTTTCCCCTCTCTCTCTCTCTCTCTCTTTTCTCTCTCTCCCCTCTCTCTCCTCTCTCATCTCCCTCTCCCCCTCTCTCCTCTCTCTCTCTCTCTCTCTCTCTCTTCTCTCTTTTCTCCTCTCTCTTCTTTCCTTCTCACCCACCATCCCCCGGTCCTTCCTCTCCCCGCTGCAGACCAGCGCAGAAGAGAAAGAAAAAGTTTGCGAGGGCCTTCGAATCCCCCTGTCCTAAAATGCGACTTTCCTTCCCCAAAAAAATCCCCTATTGTTTAGCGGAAGAGCCTATTGTGAACTTTGAACAAAACTTTGGCCTAACTTCCCCCCGAAAACAATTAGAGGTGTCGGGAAATATTTTCTTCGCAGGGGGAAGAGAGAACGCTGTGCGAATTTGCTTTAATGGCTTGGGTTTGTCGTGAATGAGCTGGTTGAACGGTCCCCGTGACTCGCGCTGGCCGCAACTCTCGGGCGAGACTCCCGGTTTCCCTTTTTCTTTGTTTTGCCGTAAATTGGTGCGTTTATGTTTTGGGATATGGCTGGGTGTTTGACTTTAATATTGTATTCTGAATTTCTCGGTCTCATTTTTTTTTCCCAAATTGGCGTTTTTATCTGTTTGTATACTTTTTAATTACCCGTGTTTATTTGTGGACTTTGATTACGTTCGTTTGTTTGTAAATTTTTTTATGTTCGCGTCCTGTGAATGTTGGGTTAATGTGCCTTTGTGAGTTTGTACGCTTTATTTTTGTATAAATAAAATATCTGTGCTTAATGTATCACAAGAATGAAATAGATTTCAGTCAAATACAAACATAGATCCTATACTTTGCAGTTTTTTATTCAAAAAGCGTTTAAAACGAGAATTAAATCATTTAGATATAATTTTTGACTGTGGAAATGTATTACGATACTCCCGCCAAAATGAACCATTGCGGTAAAACTCCTTGTCCCCTAACATGCCACGGATTACCAATTCAAAGTGCTGTTTCATTCTTCTTTTGCAGATTGAATAATGAAAACTGAAACATTGATCGAGAGGGAGGAGAGAGTGGGGAGGGATAAAGGAGGGAAAATGGGGTAAAGAACAAAGAAAAGTAGAGAGAGGAGAGGGGGCGGTAAGGATGAGAGAGAGAGAGAGACGCCGAAAGACAGAAATAGACAAAAACAAACAGAGAGAAATAGAGAGAGACAGAGACAGATAAAGACAAAGACAGACAGACAGAGGACAGAGGACAGAGCAAAAAAAAAAAAGGGACAAAGATAAGGATAGAAGAGAGATAGAAATGTAAG
>NW_028234798.1:20000-22500 GCF_977035675.1 Penaeus japonicus | reverse complement strand
ACACACACACTATAGAGACAGACAGTGAGATTGGTTCGGGAGCAGAAGAGAGTTAGATCCTATAACTCTGAGCCGAATGTTTACTTAAATCCTTCTCTGATGCTGTCTATCAGGTCCGCGTGCGTGACAGAGCAGCTTCTGACTTTCTCTTCCCTTAGTTTGGGTCCTCGTTGCTTCAGATGGCGCGGTGGGGGACAGAGAGAGGGAGAGGGATAGGGGAGAGGGAGAGAGAAAGAGAGAGAAAGAGTGACCGCCTGACCAGGAGGGGTTAGGGTGGGCGCGTCACGTCGGGTCTACTCAAGGGGCTCAGGTGGTACTGGGGGGGACGGGGAACGTGACTCTCATCCCCTTCGCTCTCTATCTACCTAAACTGCAACGAGGGTGCGGTCTCAGGCTATAAGGGGGTAACTCCAGGCGGTGTGTTGGTAAAAACGAGAAAGAGAGGGGAGGGGGGGGAGAGAGTAAGTGAGAGAGAGAGAGAGGTAGGGGAGGGAGAGAATGAGTGAGTGAGAGAGAGAGGGGGGGGGGGAAAGAGAGAGGGAGGGGGAGAGAGAGAGGAGCCGGTGAGGGGAAAGAGAAAGGGAGGAGGTGGGGAGAGAGAGGGGGAAGAGAGGGAAAGAGAGAGAGAGATGCAAGAGAGAGAGAGAGAAAGAAAGTAGAGAGGACTGACGAGAGCAAGAAAGAGAGAGAGAGAAGAGAGAGAGAGAGAGATGAGAAAGAAAGAGAGCGAGAGAGAGCATCTTCCCTGTCTTGTCTCAGTCTCATGATCTCCTGAGAGAGACGTACGTCTGATCTCGTGAGAGGGGGGGGGCATGGGAGGGCTAGCTTTCCTTTAGGCTTCCTTATACTTCTTTCTAGGCTTTGGGTCGGAGCGGCTGACTACCCCTGCTGCTGCTTCTCTGCTTCCACTCTCGGCAGGGCCGGAGATAAGGTTTGCATTTGATCCAGTGTTCTGCTTTATATTAATTTTCACAAGGTAATTTACCTCTCCAGGGATTTTTGCACTGTAAGCAATTGTCAGTTAGCATTTAGAATACATGCAAATACACACACGTACACGCACAGATGCAACCACATGCGTACATATACACACGTACATACCAACACACACGCACATATACATAAAACGCTACCTCAACACACAACACTTATCACATGCACAAAGTGACACACCCTTTCTGAAGGTCAAGTACTATAAAAAAAACTTTCTTCTTTCATAAGCGACCCCGACATATTCAACATTAATCCCCCCTTCATCCTCTCCCCCATCCAATCACCCCTTTCCTCACTTCAACCCCTACCCCCTCTCTAGTCCCCCCCTCCCCCCTCCCCTCCCCCATCAACACCCCTTTCCCTCAACCCCTACCCCCTCTCTAGACCCCCCATCCCCCCTCCCCTCCCCCCTCAACACCCCTTTCCCTCAACCCCTACCCCCTCTCTAGACCCCCCATCCCCCCTCCCCTCCCCCATCAACACCCCTTTCCCTCAACCCCTATCCCCTCTCTAGATCCCCCACCCCCACCCCACCCCACCCCCCACACACACCATTTAACCACACCCACACACACACACCCACACACTGACCTCATAAACAGAAAAGTAATCAGCTTTGTATGCGTCTGTATAATTCCCTCAAGCTGTAACATCTGCCATTTCCTTTTTATTGCTGTGTTATAAGTAGAAGTAGTAATAGCAATAGCATTAGTATTAGAGGCAGTGATGTTTGTTTTTTTGTTGTTGTTTGTTATTGTTATCATTATTATTTCATCCTTTTTTCTTCCTTATCCTTGTTGTTACTGGTAATGTTGTTATAATTACTATGATTATCATTATCTTTGTTATGATTACCTTAATGACTATTATCATGATCATTGTTATTATCAATATCATTAATCATTATCATTGTCTTTAATCTTACCATCATCATATTTCCTAATCACTATCATTACTATTATTACTGTTATCATCATTAATAAGATCATTACTACCAGTATTAATCACCATTGTCATCATCATCATTATTATCATCATCGTTATTCTCAACATTATTACTATTGCCCTTATTATCATGGTTTGCTAAAACATATCCAACAAATAAAACAAACAAAAACAAAAAGAACATCATTATCAACATTCAAAAAACACAAAAAGCTTGTTTAAAAACCCAGGCATGACCTTAATTATATATATTTGTTCCTCTTAAAGTGGCTTTGACGATCATCAGTAAATCTTGGTTGAACATAAAATCACCTTCTAGTTGCACGGAAATTAAAATGGGTGGCGGGGCGTCAACCTTTTTTCTTTTTTTTTTCTTCTTATACTTTTTCTTCTACTTCTACTTCTTTTCTCTTTTATTTGATTGTTCTTACACACACTTTTATTGTTGCTGTTTTGTTTACAGTCTGTTTGTATTATTATATTGTCAATCATTGACCATTAGTCGCATGTTATCATTATATTCATAGCTTTTATCTTTTTTTATTATTATTATCATTATTTT
>NW_028234798.1:10000-15000 GCF_977035675.1 Penaeus japonicus | reverse complement strand
CCATCATAACTTTTATCATCATTATCATCATTATTCCCTTCTTTTTTGTTCCCATTCTCCCATCAACATCAATTTCGTTCCCCCTTTTCTCTTCTCCTAAAGGAGCAACGCACCTAAAGATATATATGGTATAAAGAATAACAAAGACCCATAGATTGACTATAATAACAGTAAGAATGATACAAGATATAAAGGAACAAAAAAACACCTAATATAACTATCTTATATGATAACGGAATATGGTTTATAACAAGGAAAAACTGTAATAGATACATATAATAACAGATAAGAAAAAGATTATATTGAAAAGAGACATAGTTTACTAAAAGATAACAAAGACTAAGCAACAGAAAAACTTGATGAAAGAAGCAAGAAAAAAGTATAATTATGATAACAGCAGACAATTCGTCAAAAACATAGTTTATGATACAGTAAGTATGATCTAAGATAATAAAATTCCAAAATGATAATCAAAATAACAAGCAATATGGTACAACAACAATAGATTTATTAATGACAAACAGACAAGTATGAAACAAAACAAAAAAATCAACCCTCCCGAGTCTGATAACTATAACTAAGACCAAAAATAATCAACAATGATTAGCAACAACCAGAAGAACACATAATAAGGACAAAAATTATCACCTATCAACCAGAAAAAAAAAAAAAAAAAAAAAAAAAAAAAAACATTGAACAAAAGAAAAACACAGAACAAAAGTCAATCATAATTAACCCAGCAAGTTTATAATATATGATAAAACAAAATTAAACACACTCACATTAACAAACGTGGTCTCCTCCAAAGGGCCGGGATTACGAGCCTAACGGACTTTCACCGAACCGAGGATCGACTTTCTCAAAACACACTAATTTACCCTTGAATTAAGTCAAAAACATTATGGTGATTCCCTCTTTTTATAGATTTAATTTTTTTTTTTTTTTTTTCTTTTTTTTTTTTTTTTTTTTAAGATGTGGGGCAGAATGGTTTGAGGAAGAAGGAGTGGGTGGGTTGGAGGAAGAGGGGATGGGTTGTATGAGATGGGATGGGTGAGGAAGAGGGGTGGTATTGGGGGAAGGAAGAGGGGAGGGTGGAGGAAGAGGATGGGTGGGAAGAGGGGTGAGTGGTGTGGAGGAAGGAGGGAATGGTTGAGCAAGACGGGTGGTTTGGAGAAAAAAGGAGTAGGGTGGGGGTGGAGAAGAGGGGATGAGGGAGGAAGAGAGATGAGGGTGAGGATAGGGAGAAGAGGATGGAAACGAAGAGGATGGGAAAGGGGAGAGGGGGGGTGAGGGAGAAGGAAGGGAGAAAAATTGGACTGGAGGAGACGATGGGAATGAAGGGATGGAGAGAATGAAGAAGACTGGGGAGGAGATGGTAAGGAAAGGGAGGGAAAGGGGAAAGGGGGGGACGATAATAAATTCGAAAAATTATTTGCGTTTTCGAAATTCGTCCCGAGCGGGGGAAGAGTAATGCAGATCTATATACCTTCTGTGCGATGGTTTAGAATAATCTATATCGCGGGCGCGGGCGCGCGAGGGGTGGTGGGCGTGAGAAAGGTTGGTGAGTAGGTGGGAGGGGAGGGGGAGGTTTCTCTCGTGAAATTCCGTTCGGTTCGGTCTGTCGCGAGACATCCGAGCTAAATCAGGAAGAAAATTAGTGTTCTTTTAAGGGTCTATTAGGAAGTGAGGTGGGTTGAAGGGTGGGTGGGTGGGTTGAGGGATGAGTGGGTGGTTTGGATGGGTGGGTGAGGTGGGTTGAAGGCTGGGTGAGGTGGGTGGGTTAAGGGGTGAGTGGGTGGGATAAAGGGTGGAAGAGTGGGTTGAGGGGATGGGTGGGTGGGTTGAGGGGATGGGTGGGTGGGTTGAGGGGTGGGTAAGTGTGTTAAGGGGTGGGTATTTAGGTTGAGGAGGGTGAGTGATCGAAGGTGGGGGAGGTGGGTCCTCAGAACACTTCCCTTAAAGACTAGAATAGAAAGAAGATAGAAAGATAGGATGAAAGCTAAGAATAATAAAAAATTAAAAAAAATAAAAATAAAAAACTTAATGATACAGAGAAGTAAACAGATGAGAGAAGAAAAAAAAAAAAGATAAGAGAGACGAGAGAATATCCAAAGGTGTGCAGGGCATAAAATTCTACATAAACAAAAAACAAACAATCAAAAAAATACAAAAAAAATACTGAATAGTCTCGAGATAAAGTGAGGATCTAATCAGAGTTCATAGATCGTGTTCAGGAACGTGTTCCAAGCAGCATAGAGAAAGGTGCTTGAACTTGAAAGCAAGAATTATAAAAAGAAGTGATTATGATGCATAAATCTTGCAAAACGTAGTGTTTAATGAGTGGGATGCAGTCATGGGGAACTTTGTTGGATACTAACTATGCCTTGGCGTGAAAAATGGATATGGTTTTTGTGTTTGTTTGTTGTATGTTTTGAGGTATTTTAACAAGGTAGCATTGGTGGTAAGGGATATGTTAACAAGATTATGTGAATGGCATGATTAAACATCACGTTACATGTGTGATTATGATTGTTTCATGAGTAAATGAAAATACGAAAAAAATAGATTTAGATATAAATATTTTTTTTCATTATTTAATTTCTTTTGTTTTGGTGTGTTTGATGAAGGGCCACTTATCATTATTGTTATCATTATCGTTGTTATTTAGTGTTGTTTACTATTTTATGTGAATTTCTTCTTTCTTTGTTTTCACTAATTCTTAACAAAGAATTCGTTTGCATTATCTAACCAGATAATATAAAACGTATTCTCACAGTTTACGCCACGAAATATATTAAAATCAGTTAAGAGTTAATGTCCACCCTTTTCAATCATAAAATTGAATAATCTTTTATTACTTTCTTCATGTCATTCCCAGATAAAAGAAAATTTGTGACTTAAGTGATGATATAAGAGGGTTTTTTATCGTTTTCTTTGTGGTTTCCATTTTCTTTTCCGCGGTGAAAGTAACCGTTACGCCGCGGGAGAATTTAAATTTCAAAAAGTCATTTTTAATCCCAAGTTATCTTTTCAATCCTTGTAATGTGTAACCTCTTCTTCTTTTCCATTTTCTTCCTATTTTTCCCAAACTTCTTTTCTGGAGTATTTTTTTTTTTCCTTTTCCTTCGCGTAAGCCGTTGATAAATTTACATTCCTCTTCTTTCATGAATCAATTTAAACTGAGAAACTTTATCGATAAAAAAAAAATATATATATAAATATCCTTCTCATAAAACGAACGATTTCTCATTTTCTTTCTTTCCTCTCTTGTATTATTTATTTCTTTTTTTCAACATCTATATATGATACATTTCATTCTTTTTTTATCCCAGTTTGAAATCAAACCTTTTGAATTTTATTTTCTGGTACAACGGAAGTCTTTGTGTCTGATTCTGTGCAAGAGATTTCCTTTGCTTTCATTTTATTAATCACTCGCGTCATTAATTTACCCTCCTGAGTCAAAAAGTGACATCGTATTGGTCACATGAAGACAAAAAAAAAGAGAATGGGAAATAGGGAGAAGATGGAGTAAAAGAAGGGAAAGAAGAGGAGGAGGAGGAGGAGGAGAAGATAGAGGAGTAATAAGAAGAAAAAAAAGTAAAAATAAAGGAGGAAATCTCTCCTTCTCCTCCTTCCCTTTCCCTTCCCCCCTCCTTCCTATTTTTACCCCTCTCCCCCTCCTTTCCCTTCCTCCCCCTCCTTCCCGCTTTTTTCACCCACCCCTCCTGCCTCATCCTCCCCTAACCCTCCTTCCCCTTCCTTCCCCCTCCTCCGCCTTTTTGTCCACCCTACCCCCTCCCTTTCCCCTAACCCTCCTTCCCCCTACTTCTCCCATCCTCCTCCTTTTCCCCTCTCTCCCCCCTAACTCTCCTTCCCTTCCTCCCCTCCTATCCCCTTTTTCACCCTCCTATCCCCTTTTTCACCCCTCCCCTTCCTCCTCATCCTTCTCCCTCCTCCTCTTACCCTCCCTCCCCTCCCACCCTCCCTCTTCTTCCCTTCCCTCCCTCTCCACCTCCTCCTCTCCCTCACCTTCATCTCCTCCTTCCCCCTAACCCTCCTTACCCTCCCTCTCCCTCTTTATCACCCTATTTCATTCACCCCTCCCACACCCACCTTCCTCATCCTTTTCCCACCTCCCCTCACCCCCCGCTCATCAACCCCCCCCCCCCCCCTCCTTCCCCTCACTCACAGCTATCATGTTCTTCCCTCAACCCACGCAGGGCCAGGAAAAGGAACTAAATCTTTTCAACATAGATGCACTCATAAGATAAAGAAAGATGTCAACTTGATGTTGATTTATTAATCTCTATCCTATCTGTTTGTCTGTCCTTGTTTCTCTTTCCTATCACTCTCTCTATCTAAACACGAAGGAGAAAGGAACGCAAGAGATGTTGTGTGACTGCCGGCCGATTTACACTTTCTTGCTGCGTTGTCTTATTCATACTCTTTTCTACTATCCTTTTTCCGTCTGTTTCTTTTCCTCTCTCTCTCTCTCTTTCCTCTCTCTCTCCTCTCTCTCTCTCTCTATCTCTCTCTCTCTCTCGCTCGTTTCTTCGTCTCGGTCTCGGTCTCGGTCTCATTCTCTCTCTCACTCTCTCTCTCTCTCACTCTCTCTCGCTTCTCAGGCTCTCGCTATCTCTCTCTTCATCTCTTGCTCTCTGTCTCTCTCCGTCTCTCCAGCTCTCTCTCTCTCTCGCGCTCTCAACTCCTCTCTCTCGTCTCTCTCTCCTCTCTCTCCTCTACGCACTTCCTCATCTGCGATCATCCTCTCTCTCTCTCTCTCACGATCTCATAGATGCTCTCCGCTCTACTCCTCTCTCTCTCTCTCACAACCCTCTCTCGTCTCTCTCTCTCTCTCTCTCTCTCTCTCTCTCATCTCTCGACTCTCTCGCTCTATCTCTCTCCTCGCTCTATCCTCTCTCTCTCTCTCATCACTCTCTCTCTCTCTCTCTCTCTCTTTTCCCCCACCCTCTCTCTTCTCTTTCTCTTCTCTCTTCTTC
>NW_028234797.1:0-6819 GCF_977035675.1 Penaeus japonicus | reverse complement strand
CAGTTAATAACGACATCATTAATTCATTTCAAGTCATTACAGAACTGAAGAACGAACATAACTAATCACTACTGTAGTATTCCAAAGTAAGTAAAGAGCTGCAGTTTTGCCCTTTAACGGTCCACTTATATAATCCCTCGTGATTCAGTTAAATAGTTTCCTAGAAATTATACATCAGTTAAATAAGAAAAAGCCACCATCAGAATTACGTACTGTAATAAATAACAAGCCATCCAAATGCAGCAACATATAGCAATATATCGTCAAGTATCTTCCGAAGCATAAAGTCTGTAATGTACATGAAGTTTCAGCTCCGCTTTTATTCCTTCAGGGCTGATAAATCGTAGCTGAACCCGATCATTCTGGAGTTTGATGGTTTAAAACGGCCTGGGGCGAGGTAGGTGTATACTTGCGAGGGTCTGGTATTTATACCTTCCCCTTCTGCAGTGTTAATTTCTCCCCGACCATTTCCACATTTGGCTTCCCCTTTCTTTCTCTCCTTTTTCCTTATTTATGCTTTCTCTATGTCCTCAACTCTCGTCGCCGCCTCCCCTTTCCTCTGGTTCTACCTGTCGATTTTCCAAAACAATAGTTTCGTTTTTTTTTTACGTCCAGGTATTTTCCCTTTTCCTTTTCCTTTACTTTACCTTTCCTCCTTCCTCTCTGCACAATTCGCGCTCTCTCTTTGCTGGCCATTTCCCCTTTTTCCTTAACCCTCATTCTTCCACAGATTTCACTCTCTCTCTTTCGTCTCGCCCTTCAGATGTCATCAGGAAATGAAACCGCCCTAGGAATGCTGGTGGACAATTTGCGCACGTAGCCCTTCCCAGGACGATGGCATGGACGTCCTAGGACAACACATGATCCCCCGGTCATCATCTCTCACAGCGACGCCCGGCCATCTGCAAACCACCAGGAACATTCCCGATGAGGTCTTGGTCAGGCTGGTTAGTGGTGAGGGTGATGTGTTTGATGCTTTGAGTGGGACTCGTGAGGTCATTTTCAACTTGTTGGGACGTCTCTGGTGGAGGGAAGGCAGTCTACAGGTCCTTTACGCTGAAACTGATGTACTAATACTGGCGCAAAACATCGTCGTTTTTCATTCTCAGTAATAACGTCACACTGGTTGGTTATTTTGATATGTTTTCCAATATTTCATATAATCTTCGTTTTCTCTCCACTAAGAGAGAAATTCTCAGGTTGAAATTCCAGAAATAACCATATAAAAACACACACACACGACCCACACACTACACTCACCCACACTCACTCACACTCACTCGCACACACACACACACACACACACACACACTCCACTCATACACACACACACTCAACACACACAACAGCACACACACACACACTCACACTCACGTCCGCACACACCAACACAGCACACACTACACACTCACACTCACACTTACACTCATACACCCACAAACTCAAACACACAACACACACACACACACACACACACACACACACACACACACACACACACACACACACACACAACACAACACACATCCGTACAACCCGTACACGCTAGTGATGATATGTAACGCCCACGGAAACATTAATGCTAAAGTCTATCAGTTCAAGCTTAGTTTCAGAAAACGCCAATTTTCTGAAGTCATCAAAGACATTGAGTGAATATATCCTTTATCTTAGTGAACGGGATGGCTGAAAAATATAACAACAAATATAAATTTCCAAAGTAACTAGGTGGGCAGCCTAAATAATTCGACATCATTAATATACATCAAATTTTTTTTTTTAGTCTTCGTTTTCCCATCTCACAAGTAATCCAATTTCCTTTAGACAGCTGACTTCCCATTGGCAACCTGCGAGAAAACAAAAGCATTCAACAAACTAAATAATTTTCCGGAGATCCTGCTTCCATACCTTTCGAATTCGGCTTTCTAGCCGTACGTCCATTATGTACAAGGAAGCATAAGGACATTACCGCGAGCGCATGCGAACTTAATTGCAACTTAATAAGGACTTCAAATTCCGGGGTCCCTCACCATGAATTAGAAAGTTTTAGAGTTTCTAAGGAAAAGGAATTTACTAACTGTAGGACAAGATGGCTTGATAAATAACGGATAAAAAACGTAAAGGATTAATATATTTTTTTGGTCATCATAACAAAGGCTCATGGTAGGTAAAGAATTCTGAGACCATTTACTATACTATTTATAAGGACAATAATAACTCTATAACTAGAATAGCTTTCTTGGGAACGCATGGAATGTAGTAAGAAACCACAAAAAAAAAAAAAAAAAAAAAAGAAAAAAACAAAAAAAAAAAAAAAAAAAGAAAAAAAAAAAAAATATATATATATATATATTATATATAATAATATTATATGTATATATAAATATATATATATATTATATACCCATCGTGTTTTCTAACATGATGTATAACCTCCTCTCGTTCCTTCCAGCACGAGACGAGAGTAGCGATGGTGAAGCCTTATGCCAGACTCCTAACGTGCACAGCCACCGCTACCCTTCATGAAATTTGTGGGTAATGTTGTTTTCTATTTTTATTTATTTGTTTATCTACTTTTTGGGTTGCATCTCTTCTTCATTGCCTCGTTTGTCAGATTCTTATACTTTATTTTTTTTTTGGGGGGGGGGGGAGGGGGGTAGAGCCTTTTTAGATTTAGTTAGTTTGGTACTGATTTTGTTTTGTTTCTATCTTCTTCTATCTTCTTTCTTTTTGACTAGTTCTCTCTCTCTCTCCTTTTGCCAAATCATTTTGATATGCCTTATTATGTCCTAAAATATTTGAAATGTTTTCATTAACTCTATACAATGTTCAAAATTCCTTCTAATTTTTTTTTTTTTTATTTCAGCTCACATCACCACATCCGGGACGTGTCGGGACCAGAATCCCGTGGGTCACGGCAGCGAATTCGACGAATATCAACGTAGGATGGTTGCTTTGTGTCGGCTTTGTCTGTGTCTTGGGCGTTCACTATGGTAATTGTTGCTTGGTGTGCATCAAATGTGCCTTTTCACACACATTCAGTCAAGTCACGTCAAGTCAAGCACAGCAAACACACACACACGCTCGTTCTCTCTCTCTCACACACACAAACAATCATACACATTCTCTCTATCTCTCTCTCTCTCTCTCTCTCACACACAAACAATCACACCCATTCTCTCTCTATCTCTCTCTCTCACACACAAACAGTCACACACATTCTCTCTCTCTCTCTCTCACACACAAACAATCACACACATTTTCTCTATCTCTTTCTCTCTCACACACACAAACAATCACACCCATTCTCTCTCTATCTCTCTCTCTCACACACAAACAATCACACACATTCTCTCTCTATCTCTCTCTCACAAACAATCACACACATTCTCTCTATCTCTCTCTCTCTCTCACACACACACGCAGGCACACATACACACACGTTATTTACAATTACCATCCTCATATCAACCCATCATAACTTTCGAAAGCAATCCCACCCAACCAAACAAACCTGCCTAAACATCTTCTCACAATACTGAAGTAAACCCATTGACAGCCAGAAAAGGGGACAACCAGTAAATCAATGTATTCACAGCATTTCAACATCCTTCCTCAAAGTATGGGCCGGGTTGGGGGTGGAGGACGTGAGCAATATCCTTACATCTTCGTCCGAGCTTCCTCCTGTGAACCCAGTGGACGGACGAAGACCTGAAGAAGCTGGCTGGAATGAATCTTATTCGCGTGTTTCCCCAGAATCGGGAGGTCAGTTTGCGGATGGCGGGGTTTCGTGTCCTAGAGTTTTTTAGGGGTGATGAACATTCAGATCGGATAGGGCTAGACGTAGCTATTATAAGAGGAAAGGCAGTAGATATGCTATATCAAATAGGTTTTAAACGTCTTTTGTTTACTTTGTCGGCGAACTCTTGTATTTTGATTTAATCAAAATAATATGTTTGCCTCTGAAGATACACGGATGGGATAGGATTCTCTCATTTATTTTCTCTCCTTCTGTCTATCTCTACTATCCTGTCTTCTCTTCTCTTTTCTCGCCTACCGTCTAGCTAACTTACAATCTATTCATCTCACTCTCATCTAATTTACTTTAAAGTATTCCCACGCTTAACGTTTAACTTCAGAATCTGCAGTTAGCTTTTCTCTCCAAAAATCTCTTTCACTTCATTTATTCGTGTTTTCTCTTCATTGGGCTTTCTTGCGCCCCTTCCTCGTAATATTTTTTCAGCATTAAAATCATTCTCCCGTTTTGGGTGCGCATCGCTAAGGGCGGATCGTATCATTATTGGTGTAAAAGGTTTAATGTTTATAACACAACATTTTTGTTTTTTTTTCTATCATTTTTAACATTATGATATAAATGAATCGCTCTGAATGTTATTTTTTGTCCGCCAAGCCCTCTATAGAAAGAACAATTCTTCACTGTCGACTTAATTAAGTCGTTTTTGATCTGCTCTCTTCCATTAAAAAACTAAGTCCCGTGACACTGACAGCCAATTCCATGACACATGAGACCCATCCGTCCTTTCCCATGAACAGGTGCGTGACCAGCTGGCAAGAGGAAGCCCTGGGATTCCTTCATTCCTCACCAGAGGACATCGCTGACCACTAGATTGCGTGGAATTTTTGGCCTTAGGAGTAAATGACTCTCCCAACGGGCCAATAAGTATTGAAAAGAATGTAATGAAATGCGTTATGTTAATTATATGTATGTTAATGAGTCTTGCATTTTATCACCTCACTCTCCTCTCACTCTTTCTCTCTCTCTGTACTGTTTAATTAGTTCACAAAGTGGGGGAGATATATAGAGAATATATATTGAGATTAATGTAAGCATGTAATTTACCAAAGACGGAAGGGATGTGTCGAATAAGTTTAAAGAGGTAGGGAAAGCTGGAAGTTTTTTAATTAACTGATAAACAAAAGCGAAGTACAGAATTCCAGGATCAACCTTTTCCTGGACGATCCTGCAAAAACCATCCCACAAAAACCACAATACTTTTGACGTAAAAGTAAATACTTTCCATTTTTTTTTTTGGTGCCACCTCTAATATTTCTCAGGCTAGCTTTCTTAAATTGATTTATTCTCCTATTCTGAACACAGACCGTGTTTAACAAAATGATAATGGATATACAAATATACATGGCAACACAGTTTTGGCAAGATAAGCAAGGAATTGAGTGCATAGTCAGAAGACAGAGTTATAGACATTTGCTTCTACTGTGTAGTCACTATATTTGGTAGCCGTAGTGGCGAACGATAGGATTCATAGGTATAAGATAATGGACCAAACGCAAAAAAAAATACACAAATATTGGCGTTAACAGAAATGAAATGGACCATGGATCACGAAGAGCAGTAATTGGAACCCTATTCTTTTAAGATAAACATAATGTTAACTAATGGTCAACATCACCACAGATTCCGTGATAATCGGGCTACCGAGATTGACATACCTAAAGGTTTTATTAAATTGTTGCTTTGGGAAACACATATCCAAGCATCACAGAAATAGCAAATATCTCGACATGATTATAAAGGCGTGTTCTACTCACCGGACCCGTTTTTGATTGCCTTCCGGGCCAATTGGCTGTCCTTCTCATTCATCCATCATCCGGGATCATCCTTCTTGAGCGACATGAAAGGAGGTCTAGACTGATATAAAAAATGGAGCAAGTTCAGCCTCCGCCGTGGCGTTGAATCAGCCATGAAACATAAACACATACGACGTCACACATTCGAGGGCGCTGAGTTGGAGCTGTTCTCTGTTAAGTAAAAAAAAGGAAAGAATGAAAGAAAAAACTTAGTAAGGTTTGTACAGAATGGTTATTAATTGTACACTAATAACAAATATGATCATAATAATAATGATGTTGATAATACTACAACAATTACTAATATGGATAGCGTTAATAAAAAAAGTATGATGATTGGAATACTAATTCAACAACAACAATAGGATTTTCAATTGTTACAACCGTTCAAGTTCTTTCAAGTCTTACCGTATCGTAAACACTGTACCCATCCAAGTCTTCGCTATTTACGTCAATGCAACCATTTCTGAAATCCTCTTTCGATAAGACGATCCCCCAAAAGCACATTTATAGAGTTAATCCTGTAGTAAGAGAGATCTGTCTCGAGTCCATTTTAAAGTGGCTAACCCAAACGCAATCTGGAGAATGCCATTATCAGAAAGTCCTATACATTTTGGCCCGCGTGTTCTTAGATAAATAAACGTTTTACGAAGGGCTAGAATGGCGCTTAGGATTCTAGGCAAAGGGTTTCGGTATTTCACGTCGGTCTTCTAAGCCTGGTATTAATGCCACTCAGCTTTGCTTTTAATTGCCTGCGACTCGTCACGTGCATCTTGTGCTTACATTTTTGGATGAAAATCGTGTGAGAAATGTCTGAAGTTTTAAACCTTTGAACAGAGTGTCTGAAAACCGTACGATTCCAAA
Source organism: Penaeus japonicus (assembly GCF_977035675.1). Taxonomy (NCBI): domain Eukaryota; kingdom Metazoa; phylum Arthropoda; class Malacostraca; order Decapoda; family Penaeidae; genus Penaeus; species Penaeus japonicus. Next base: position 348 of record NW_028234797.1, on the reverse strand, counting down.
ATGACGTGGTTTCATCCGTCCTTTTCGATTATAATGGTATTCAATCGGATATACATTTACAGTTAGCCGTGTACTATATAATAGTTATGAATATCAACAAAATTACAAAACACTATATAAATATATATATAATATATATATGAAATATATATATATAATATATATATATATATATAAATATACATTATAAACAAAATTATGCCAAGGGCTGTACAGACATCTTTATTTGCCGGAACGTTTCGAAGATTTTCCAGTCTCCGTCATCAGTGCTAAAAAAGAACCAAATACAAGCTGTTAGAGCTGGGTCCTTAAATTATTGTTCAAAAGGTTAAATTCAGGATAACAAGT
>NW_028234796.1:0-6553 GCF_977035675.1 Penaeus japonicus | reverse complement strand
TTTTTTTTTTAATATAACAAAAATAGGCATTTAACGTAATCCGTTTCGTTATCAAATGGCTTAAGTGTATTTAAGCTTTTTATTTTTTTTTTTCGGATCGTCATTTTTTTTTGCTTTTTTTCTCGCAATTTTTTTTCCTTTAAAAAAAAACAAAAATCAGGCATTTAACTGATCTTTTTCCTTATCAGAATGCTCAAAGGTATTTTAAGCTTTTGTTTTTTTTAAAGATCGATTTTTTTTTTATTTTTTTCTCAATTCTTTTTCCCTTTTTTTAAAAAAATCATGCATTAACTGTAACCCGTTTCTTTTCAGTGGCTCTAGTGTATTTTAAGCTTTTTTAGGGTTTTTTTTCAGGATCGTCTTTTTTTTTTTCTTGCATTTTTTTTGAAGGGGGGTTTTTTTAAATAACAAAATCAGAAATTTAAAAGTAACCCTTTTTTCCCTTACAAAGGGCTCTAACGGTTTTTAGCTTTTAGGTTTTTTTTGGGGGATCGTCTCTTTTTTTCTGGCACCTTTTTCTCGCAATTTTTTTTCCTTTAATATAAAAAAATAAACCCATTTAACGGAATCCTTTCGTATCAAAAGGGGCTCTAAAGGTTTTTTAAGCATTTTTTTTTTTTTCCGAATTCTTTTTTTAAATTTTTTTTTTTTGTTTATTTCCTTAATATAACAAAAATAGTGCTTTTTAACTGTAATCCGTTTCGATCAGAAGGGGTTTCTAACGTGTATTTTAAGTTTTTAGGTTTTTCGGGATCGTCATTTTTTTTCTTGTATTTTTTTCTTCAATATCTTTTTTTACTTTAAAAATAATAAAAATCAGTGCATTTAATTTGTAATCTGTTCGTTAGCAATGGCTCTAACGTGTTTTTTTAAAGGGCTTTAGGTTTTTTTTGGGATCGGTCTTTTTTTTTTCTTGCACCTTTTCTCGAAATTGCTTATTCATAATATATAAAAAAATCAGGGCATTTAACTGTAATCCGTTTCTTTTTACAGAATGCCTCTAAACGGATTTTAAGCATTTTGGGATTATTTCAGGATCGTCTTTTCTTTTTTGCACTTTCTTCTCGCAATATTTTTTTCCCTTTAATAAAATAAAAACCCCGTGCATTTACCTGCAATCCGTTTCGTATCAGAATGGCTTGGGGTTTTTAGGATTTTTCAATATCGTCATTTTTTTTTTGCACCTTTTTCTCGAAAATTTCCCTTTTTTCTTAATATAACAAAAATAAGTGCATTTAACTGTAACCGTTTCGTTATCAGAATGGCTTTAACGTTTTTTTAAGTTTTTTTAAATTTTTTTATTTTTTTTCGGGTCGTTATTTTTTTTTTGCCCCTTCTTTCTCCCCAATTGCTTTTTCCTTTAATATACCAAAAACCCTGCTTTTTCCCTTAATCCTTTCGTTTCAGAAGGGCTCTAACCTGTATAAGTTTTTTATTTTTTTTTTCCGGATCGCATTTTTTTTTTTTACCCTTTTTTCTCGAAAATACTTTATCCATTCGAAAAACCGAAACAAAATTACAGTTATTCGCTGATTTTTGTTATATTAAGGCAAAGCATTGCAAGAAAAAAGGTGCAAGAAAAAAAATGCAATCCTGAAAAAAAATTAAAAATGCTTAAAATACACGTTGGACCCTTTTTGATAGCAAAAGGGGTTAAAGTTATCTGCCTGAATTTCGTTATTTTACAGGAAAAGCATTTGCGAAAAAAAAGGAGAAAAAAAATGCGATCCTGAAAACAACCCAAAATTTTAAAAATCACGTAAGCCATTCTGATACCAAAACCCGGATTACAGTTAAATGCATGATTTTTGATATATGAAAGGAAAAACAATTTCCAGAAAAAAAGGGGCAGGAAAAAAAGATCCCAAAAAAAAAAAACCCAAGCCCCAAAATACACATTACAGCATTTGATAACGAAACGGGTTACGTTTAAAAAGAGCTGATTTTCGTTAATTAAAGGGAAAAAACAATTTCAAGAAAAAAAAAAAGATCCGAAAAAAAAAAAATACAGTTAAACCCATTCTAAAACGAAACGGATTACAGTTAAATGGCTGTTTTTTTGTTATAAAAAAGAAAAAGAAAAAAAAAATCAAGAAAAAAAAAAGGAAATCCGAAAAAAAAACCCAAAAAAAAACACTTGAGCTTTCTGATACAAAGGGGGATTACGTAATCCCTGATTTTGTTATATTTAAAAAAAAAGAATTTTTGAGAAAAAATTTCAAGAAAAAAAATACGACCTAAAAAAAAAACCCTAAATCAAAAATACACTTAGGGGAATTTTGAAAACGAAAGGTTTACGTTAAATGCGCTGTTTTTTGTTATTTTAAAGAAAAAAGCTTTTTGAAAAAAAAAATTGCAAGAAAAAAAATGAGATCCTGAAAAAAAACAAAAAACTTAAAATAACCGTTAAGTTTGATAACGAACGTTTTCAGTTAAATGCGCTGATTTTTTTATATTCAGGGAAAAAGCAATTGCAGAAAAAAAAGTTTTGCCAAAAAAAAAATGGAAAAAAAAAAAAAATTGACGTTTTTTCCGGGGGGGGAAAAAAAAAACTAAAAAAAAAACACTTAAAATACCGTTAGGCAATTCTGATGCGAAACGGATTACTTTAAAAATCGGTATTTTCGTTATTTAAAAGGGAAAAGCAATTCGAAGAAAAGGTGCAAAAAAAAAAAATGACGTCCTGAAAAAAATTAAAACCTAAAAACACGTTTACAATTCTGAAGCGAAACGGATTACATTTAAAAGCCTATTTTCGTTATATCAAAGAAAAAGAAATGGGGAAAAAAAAAGGGAAAGAAAAAAAAGGGACGACCCTAAAAAAAAAACTAAAATTCTTAAATACACGTTGAGCCTTTCTAATAACGAAACGATTCAGTTAAATGCACTGATTTTCTTTAAATTAAAAAAAAAAGAAATTGCAAGAAAAAAGGTGCATGAAAAAAAAATTTACGATTCTGAAAAAAAAAACTAAAGATTAAAAAAAAACGGAGCCTTCGAAACGAAACGGATTACACTTAAATGCACAGATTTTCGTTATATTAAAAAAAAAAACAAATGCCAAAAAAAATTTTGCAAAAAAAAAAATGACGATCCAAAAAAAAAACAAAAAATGCTTAAAATCACGTTAGGCAATTCGAAACGCCCCGATTACAGTTAAATCACTGATTTTTATATTTGGGAAAAAGAATTGCGTAAAAAACTTTAAAGAAAAAAAAAATGACGACCAAAAAAATCCCAAAAAAAGTTTAAAAACACGTTAGGCCATTCTGATAACGAAACGGAAAACAGTTAAATGCACTGATTTTTGTTTTAAAAAGGGAAAATGAATTGCAAAAAAAGGTGCAAGAAAAAAAATGACGATCCTAAAAAAAAAACTCAAAATGCTTAAAATCACTTAGGCCATTCTGATAACAAAAGGGATAAGTTAAATGCGTGATTATCGTTTTTTTAAAGGGAAAAAAAAATTGCAAAAAAATTTTGCAAGAAAAAAACGATTCTGAAAAAAATACCTAAAATGTTTTAAAATACACTTAAAGCCATCTGAAACGAAACGGATTACAGTTAAATGCGCTTTTTCGTTTTACTAAAGAAAAAAGAATTGCGAGAAAAAAGGTGCAAAAAAAAAAAATAAGATCCAAAAAAACCCCTAAAATGCTTAAATAGACGTTAGAGCATTCTAAAAACTAAACGGTTTACAGTTAAATGCGCTGTTTTTGTTATTTTAAAGGGAAAAAAATCAATTGCAAAAAAAAGGGCAAAAAAAAAAAGGACTACCCCTGAAAAAAAAAAATAAAATTTTAAAATAAGCCTTTTCATAAAAAAAACGATTACAGTAAATGCGCTGATTTTCGTTTTTTAAAAGGGAAAGGGTTTTGGAAAAAAAAGGTGCAAGAAAAAAAAAGACATCCGAAAAAAAACCCTAAAAGTTTAAAATCACGTTAGAACCATTCTGAGAACGAACCGGTTAATTTAAATGCACTGATTTTTTTATTTAAAAAAAACGCAATTGCGAGACAAAAGTTCCCCAAAAAATAATGAGATCCTAAAAAAAAAACCCCAAAATGCTAAAATAACGTTAGAGCCTTTCTGATCCGAACGGATTACATTAATGCGCTGATTTTCGTTATATAAAGGAAAAAACAATTGCCAAAAAAAAAGTGGAAAAAAAATAACGATCTGAAAACCTAAAATCTTAGAATAACGTTAAGCCATTCGGGGAACCAAAAGATTACATTTAAAATGCATGATTTTTGTTATATAAAAGGGAAAAAAAATTGAGAGAAAAAAGGTGCAAGAAAACAAAAAATAACGTTTTCCCTGAAAAAACCCTAAAATGTTAAAAACACTTTAGACCCTTTGAAAAGAAGGGTTTTTCAGTTAAATGCCTGATTTTCGTTATATTAAGGAAAAAGCATTCCCAAAAAAAAGTGCAAGAAAAAAATAACGACCCTAAAAAAAAAAAAACCCCTAAAATGCTTAAAATACACGTTCGAGCCTTTCTGATAACGAAACGGATTACAGTTAAATGCGCTGGTTTTCGTTATATTAAAGGAAAAAGCAATTGCGAGAAAAAAGGTGCAATAAAAGAAAATGACGATCCTGAAAAAAACCCTAAACTGCTTAAAATACACGTTAGAGCCATTCTGGTAACGAACCGGATTACAGTTAAATTCACTGATTTTTGTTATATTAAAGAAAAACGCAATTGCGAGACAAAAGGTGTAAGAAAAAAAATGACGATCCTGAAAAAAAGCCAAAAATGCTTAAAATACACTTTAGAGCCATTCTGATAACGAAACGGATTACAGTTAAATGCGTTGATTTTCGTTACATTAAAGGAAAAAGCAATTGCGAGAAAAAAGGTGCAAGAAAAAAAAATGACGATCCTGAAAAAAATCCTAAAATGCTTAAAATACACGTTAAAGCAATTCCGATAACGAAATGTGTCGCGGTCGACGGCGCCGTCCATGCGCAATCGCCCTCGATTACGTTACATAAAGGTGCGCCCTGCCTCAATTAAGATTGAAATTGAACGCCATGACTTTGCAGGAACGTATCTTGAGCGAGGAAGCAATATTGAAACACCAGTGACCCCTGGCAACCCCTTTGGCGACATCGAGTGACGTTAGATACGACTCTGGCGCCGCTTCATCATCTCGCTGCTTCCGGGTCGACGTAGCAGCATGACAAGTGGATGCCCTTATCAACCGGGGAAAGATATCAAAGGGCCCTTCCAGCTCCCCTGGCCTGAAAAGATTAAATAAACATTAGTTGCAGTTGCCCAGATGCCCCCCAGAATCATTCGCTGCACTTCTATCTGCTCTTCTACGACGTAAATCGCGTTGTCGCGCCGCATCGCATCTTTTAAATGTTTAAACAATGTTTTAGGATGTAAGGAGTTTTCATTTCAAATGCTAGGATATATATTTGTGTTGATGACACTGCAATACGTAATCTTTTGTACACAGAACATTCGAGTTTTATTGCATAAAGAAGGTCGGGAGGTTGTTTCTTAAGCAGCAGCATCTTTAGACGTTTAATCGGTTTTGCAATTTTTTTTTATTTTGTTTCAGTTTTAAAAACTTTTACGCCTTTTTAGCGTAATTTTATTCCCCACATTCTTTTGTTTACATTCGGGTTTGTTTTTATTTCGTTTAAATTTTTACCTCTGGGGTTTTAAGTCATTTTTTTTTTTCACTAATTCCCCTTTTAAGAACAGTATTTCATTTTTAGTTTATTTTACGTTTTTATTTACCTTTACGTAGTATTTTAAGATAACTCGAAAGCTCTGTATATAAGACTGCCACGTGGGCTTTTCCCGCGCAGCCCGCTTCCAGCCTTTGTTCAACACGCTTGTCTTGTCAGAAAGCTCTGTTCTCTCTCTTCGAGTACCCTGGCTGATTTTTCCATCCGTCCAGCAACCAGATAAGTTATTGGTCGTGTACAGTTGTGAAATTCCCGGTCGAGAGTGGTGATTATTGCATCAAATTAACGCCAGGTATAACATAGACAAAGTGCCTTTTTTTTACTTTAATTCGGACTAAATTCTGCCAGAAAACTATATATTGTGGTGTCATCTAGTGACTGCGTCAATTCGCCATATTTCCATTTATATTAGTCAGCTAATAATTCGTTTTCTTTTAATTGTTTAAAAACTGCTTTCCCCTATACGCAGTTATTTTAGTTTCAATTATTAAGTTATTATATTCAGTCTTTTGGATATTGCCTAGTATCATTCCGGTATTTCCGCCTCCACATCCATTTTAGATTAATTTTATTGGGGCGACATCAACCCCCCATTTCTAAGTTGATTCGTTTCGCTATCTATCTATTTTATTGTGTTAGTTAAGGGCCCTTTTGCTACTGTTTGTAACCATCGGATTTTCTATGTATATATATGTCACATCTTTAAAAGGTGTCTAAGAGTGAAAAGTCTGTGGAGCAAAGGCCAACAACTATAAAGTTCATTTATTTTTACATGTATGTCAATTATTCTGTTATTTAATGATACGGTATTTCTGCACATAATAAACGAAATTAAACCCGTGAA
>NW_028234795.1:12500-21532 GCF_977035675.1 Penaeus japonicus | reverse complement strand
GAGAGAGACCTGAGAGAGAGAAGGCGCGGAGAGAGGAGAGACAGGACAGACAGACAGAGAGAAGAGAGAGAGAAGAGAGAGGAGTAGGGAGAGAGAGAGAGAGAGAAGAGAGACAGAGGGAGAGTGAGAGACAGTGAAAGAAGAAGAGGAGCTGAGAGGATGAGAGAGAGAGAGAGAGAGAGAGGGAGACCAGAGTGGAGAGAGAGGAGAGAGAGTGAGAGAGAGAGAGAGCGAGAGAGAGAGTAGGGAGAGAGAGAGAGAAGAGAGATGAGAGAGAGAGAGGAGATGAGAGAGAGAGAAGAGAGAGAGAGAGGAGAGAGAGAGATGGAGGAGAGAGTGAGAGAGAGATGTGAGAGAGAAGAGAGAGATAGAGAGAGAAAGATGAAGTGAAAGAGAGAGAGAAGTAAAGAGAGAGAGAGATTTATATATTATATATATATATATTTATATATATATAAATATATAGAGACACGAGAGAGGAGGAGATGAGAGAGAGAGATGTATGGAGAGAGAGGGAGAGGAGAGAGGAGAGCAGAGAGAAGTGAGAGGAGACGAGAGAGAGATGAGAGAAGGAGAGAGTGAGAGAAGAAGAAGAAAGAAAAAAATAAGAGAAGAGAAAAGGAAAGAAAGAAAGAGAAAGGAAAGACAGAGAGAGAGAGAGAGAGAGAGAGAGGAGAGATGAAGAGAGATGAGAAGGGAGAGAGAAGGAGAGAGGTGCAGCGAGAAGATTGGGATGAGAGACGTGAAGAGGAGAGAGAGGAGGTGAAGAGAGAGAGAAGAAAAAAGAGAGAGAGAAGAAAGAAGAAATAAACAAGAGGAAAGAAAGACAAAGGAAAGAGAAAGAGAGAGTGAGAGAGAAGAAGGGTAGAGAGGAGAGAGAGAGAGAGAGAGAGTGAGTAGTGAGAGAGAGAGAGGGTGAGTATGAGGAGAGTGAGAGTGAGTGAGAGAGAGAGAGAAGTGATGAGAGAGAGACGAGGAGAGTAGTAAGAGGAGAAAGAAAGACAAAGAAAGACAAAGAAAGAGAGAGAGAGAGAGAGAGAGAGAGAGAGAGAGAGAGAGAGAGAGAGAGAGAGAGAGAGAGAGCGAGAAAGCGAGAGAGAGCGAGACCAAAAAGACCCTAAATCAAGACTAAAACCAAACTCAAAAACTTCCTCTTCTCACACACTGCCTCACGTGTTTCACAACTGTCAAAAGAACTCTTACAGCGCAATAAAACTTACACATAAGATGCTTTCCCAATCCCAAAATGGTCTTAAGGAAACTCTGAGGAAGATTACATAAATTTTGGAAGCTCTATTTACCGAAGAATGTCAATGAATGCAACACGCATCCATAAGTTACCTCGACCAAGGAAGGATTAGATAAAAGGAAAATATATGTCGTGCTCAGAGACACGGCGTTCGCATTGTGTGTGTATGTGTGTGCGTGTGTATATACATACATATATATATATATATATATATATATATTATATATATATATATATATATCTATATATATATACATATATATATATATATACGTATTCATATATATACATATACATATACATATACATATACATAACAACACACATACAAACACACACACACACAAACACAAACAAAAAAAACACACACACACACAAACACACACCAACCACACACACACACACACACACACACACACACACACACACACACACACACAACACACATATAATATATATATATATATAATCTATTATATATATTATATAATTATATATCATTACATATATATATAATATATATATATATAAATATACATAATATTTATATTATGATAATATTATAATATTTATATATATATATATATATATATCAAATTATCATATATATACCCACAAATACATATTTACATAGCCTGGTATCGCATATAATTGACGCAACAAAGTACAGAACATTTGAGCCGATATTGACTTGCTTTTGGCGACTAACAAAGACCGTTTTGGAAGGGTGGAAATTTCGCGACTATGGGACCCAGAACGCGAACATTAATCCTAGTTAAAATCGGCATAATCCTCCGTAACTCTGAATCTGTTTATTTTTTTTTATTTTTCTAATCCTTTCGTTAATTCTCATAATATTTAACTCTCTCTATGAGACAGCGGGGCTTGGCTTTGGATTCATGAGGTATGTGGGATTAATTAGTGGTGGTGATGATGGTGGGGATTATGGTGATGATAATAATGGTGGAGATTATGGTGATTATGGTAGTGATGATGATTATGGTGGTGATGATGGTGATAATGATGATGATTATGGTGCTAATGGTGGTGGTAGGGGTGGTAATAATAATACTAAGAAGAAAAACAAGAAGCAGAATAAGGAGAAGAAAAAAAGAAGAAGGAGGAGAAGAAGAAGAAGAAAGAGGTGAAAAGGAAGAAGAAGAAGGAGGAAAAGAAGAAGAAAGAAGAGGAAATGAAGAAGAAGAAGAAGAAAGAGGAGGAAATAGAGAAGAAGAAGGAAAATAATAGGAAGAAAGAAGAGGAAATGAAGGAGAAGAAGAAGAAGAAAGAGGAGAAAAAGGAGAAGAAGAGGAAGGTTGAGCGGCTGGCCAATAACATGTCTTCTGAGTTTTCTTTGAAGTTCACGTCAACCTTTCACTGGGGAAGTCTGGAGGACAGCCTGTAAGACAACCTTCGGTCCTGCAATACAGCCTGCAATCAACCTGTTCCTTTATCCACCTTTTATCCACGTTAACCTGTTGCATGTTTATGCTCTTGCCAGCCTGTCTGTATGAGATGCATCTTTCAGCCTGTAAGACAAGCTACATTCCTGCTATCCTGTAATGCAAATTACTTCCCTAACGAGTTTATTTAAGCATCTATGTCTTTGCAATCGTGTACGGTAACCATTGCATCACTGCTGGCCTGTAATACAACCTTAAGTCCATACATCAACCTGTATCTCTGCCGCCCTGCAACACGACCAACATCCCTTAGCGTCCATACATCAACCTGTAACTCGAATATAGCCTACTTCCCGTTTAGATCATATCCCAATCTGTAACCCAGCTGGCCTGCAATATATAGACCATTATTTCCCAACCTTTCCCGAGCCTAATTCTCCCTATATTAAGACACACAGGCTGTCTAGCACCCACTAATTCTGATTATCATTTAATTACTAGAATATTAAATAAATTGGAGTATAGTGCTTGATCTATTTATACTGACGAGACCTTAGACCTAAAATCAACTGCTAATATTTACGATTTAAGGACATTTAATAAGAGAACGTGATAAAATGAGATATACACAGCTGGGTTTTTAATCATGTATACATAAGGGTATGTATGCATCGCTCCCCAGCACGACCTTAAAATTGGTTCCAGCGCCCCCAGGGTATCGCCCCCAGGGTATGCTTGTGACCCAGGTTGGGATATGCTATTTTAGACTATACCGTAGCCTGTAGCCTGTAGCCTGTAGCCTGTAGCCTGTAGCCTGTAGCCTGTAGCCTGTTAGCCTGTAGCCTGATGGCATGCTTCTCAACGATGCCCTTAGACCTACTGAGAAACTGTTTGACAATATTTCCTTTCCTCTCCCCTCTCCTCCCGCATCTTCCTCACCTTCTTCCTTTTCCCCTTTGTTCTCTCCCTTTCCTTGCTTTTTCACGTTATTTTATAGCTTTTTCTCCCGTTTTTTTTTCTTCTTTTCCCTCCCCTTTACTGCCCCCCACCCCCTACCCCCCATGCAACCCTCCCCTTCCTTCCTCTCTTTCTCTCCATTCCTCTCTTCATCACTCCATCCCTCCACCCCTTCCTCCCTCCCTCTTTATCTCCCCCCTTCCTTTTTCCCTCCTTCCTTCTTCCTCCCACCTCACCCACCCTCCTCCCTTCCTCTCTCCCTCCCCTTTCTCTCTTCCCCCCCCCCCCCTTACTCACCTTCCTTTCTTCCTTCCTTCTTCCTTTCTTCCTTACTTTCCTCCCCTCCCTTACCTTCCTTCCTTCCTCCCCTCCCTCACCCACCCTCCTCCCTTCCTCTCCTCCCTCCCCTTTCTCTCTCCATCCCCCCTCACTCACCTTCCTTTCCTCCTTCCTTCCTCCCCTCCCTTACCTTCTTCCCCTCCCTTTCCTTCCTCCCCTCCCTTACCTTCTTCCCCTCCCTTTCCTTCCTTTCTTCCTTCCTTCCTTCCATTCTTCCTTTCTTCCTTCCTTCTTCACCCTCCCTTACCTTCCTTCCTCTCTCCATTCCCTTTGCCCCCGCGGTCGCTAGGCAACGAGGCCAAGTGAGGGGAATTAGGGTGAGGTTGCTAAGGCAGGCGAGCTTTGGTGGCGAGATGGCGGTGAGGAGGTGAAGAAGGAGGGGGGGGAGGGAGGGAGGGAGGGAGGGAGGGAGGGAGGGGGGGAGGGGATAGAGAGGGAGGGAGGGAGGAAGGGAGGGAGGGGAGGAGGGAAGGAGGAGGATGGGGAGGAGATAGGGAGGAAGGGGGGGAGGGTGGTGGAGGTGAAGAAAGAGGGAGGGGGGGATGGAGGTGAAGAAGGAGGGGGGGTGGAGGTGAAGAAGGAGGGGGGGTGGGGGTGGAGGTGAAGGAGGGGGGAGGGAGGGAGGGAGGGAGGGAAGAAGGGGAGGGGGGATGGAGGTGAAGAAGGAGAGAGGGTGGGGGTGGAGGTGAAGAAGGAGGGGGGATTGGAGGTGAAGGAGGGGAAGGGGGAGAAGATAGGGAGGAAGGGGGGGTGGAGGTGAAGAAGGAGGGGGGGATGGAGGTGAAGAAGGGGAGGGGGGGAGGAGATAGGGAGGAAGGGGGGGGTGGAGGTGGAAGTGAAGAAGGAGGGGGGCGGGTGAGAGAAGGACAGAGGGAGGGGTGGGGAGGGGATGGGGGGATGGAGGTGAAGGAGGGGGGGGTGGAGGGAAGGATAGAGGGAGGGGGGGATGGAGGTGAAGAAGGGGAGGGGGGGTGGAGGTGAAGAAGGAGGAGGGGAGGGGGGAATGAAGGTGAAGATTTGGAGGGGGAAGGGAGGGGGGGTGGAGGTGAAGAAGGAGGGGGTGGGGGTGGAAGTGAAGAAGGAGGGGGGGGTTGAGGGAAGGACAGAGGGATGGGGGGGGGGAGGGGGTGGGGGGGTGGAGGTGAAGGAGGGGGGGGTGGTGGAGGGGTGAGGCTATGAGGGAGGGGGGGGATGGAGGTAGAAGAATGAGGGGGGGGGATTGGAGAGGATAAGAGAAGGCGGGGGGAATGGGTAGATAGGAAGAAGGATAGAGGGAGGGGGGGATGGAGGTGAAGAAGGAATGGAGGGAGGTTGGGGAGGAAGGGAGGGAGGGGAGGGAGATAGGGAGGAAAGGAGGGAGGAAGGGAGGGAGGGTGGGGAGATAGGGAGGAAGGGGGGGAGGGTGGGGAGGGGATAGGGAGGAAGGGAGGGAGGGTGGGGAGATAGGGAGGAACGGAGGGAGGGTATGGAGGAGATAGGGAGGAAGGGGGGGAGGGTGGGGAGAGAGGGAGGAAGTGAAAGAAGGTGGGGAGGGGATAGGGAAGAAGGGAGGGAGGGGGGGGAGAGAGGAAGTCCCCCCCCCCCCCCCCCCCCCCACCCCCCACCCCCCCCCCACCCCCCACCTAGGTCGTGGAAGGAGGATGGGGAGGAGAGAGAGAGAGAGGGAGGGAGGGAAGGGGGGGGCAGGAGATAGGGAGGAAGAGAAGGTGGGGGGGAGGAGATAGGGAAGAAGGGAGGGAGGGTGGGGAGAGAGGTAGGAAGGGAGGGAGGGTGGGAGGGTGGTAGGGAGATAGGGAAGAAGGGAGGGAGGGTGGGGAGAGAGGTAGGAAGGGAGGGAGGGTGGGGAGGAGGAAGGGAGGAGATAGAGAGGAAGAGAAGGTGGGGGGAGAAGATAGGGAAGAAGGGAGGGGAGGGTGGTTGGGAGATGGAGGTAGTCGGAAGGGAGGGGGGTATGGAAGGAGACAAGGGAGAAGGGGGGGAGGGTGAGGGAGAGAAGGGAGGAAGTTGGAAAGAAGGTGTGGGGGGGATATGGAAGAAGGGAGGGAAGGGTGGGGGAGATAGGGGTAGTAGGGAAGGAGGATGGGGAGGGCGGAGAGAGAGAGAGGGAGGGATGGGAAGGAGGGGGGGGGGGCAGGGAGGGGCTTAGGGCGGAAGCGAATATTGAGCGAATTAGTTGTTATAATAACACCTCTCAACCCCACTCAGTCAGTCGTCTGTTTTTTCAAGAACCGAAATGAAAGTAAACAACCAAAAATAATGGCGCCCCCCCCCCACCCCCCCCCCAAACAAACTCCACACCTAGAAGAGCCCCCCCCCCTGATCGACTGGATACTCAGTGGCGTGTAAAACACAAGGAAGATAAAGATAATCTCAGGAGACCTGACGTTTTAGAGCATGAAGTTACGAGGGGTAAGGAAATAAAAGATCGAAAAGAAGAACGCTGATCGTTTAAGGAGTGTAATTTGTGTTGAGTATGTTTTTTAATAGGAATTATGTTAGGAGGGAGGGTTTGTTGGGTGGGAGGGGTTCTGGAATTCCAATTCAAACAATTATCCCTTAAGAAAGTCGGTCTTGCTTGCAAATTGTTTAATTTTATTTGCAATTTTAGATTGTTCTTCATTCCGAAGATGGCACACACACACAAAACAACACACAATACCACACCCACACACAACAACAACATTCAAAACACAATACACATCACACACGACAGACAGGCACCACTATCACACCAACCAACAATCAACAGAGACGACACAAAACAACGCACTCACAGACACACACACACACATAACCACACCACGAACACACACACACATCACACCGACGAGTCTCAACAGGAACTTACACAACATACCACACACACCACCACACACACAACCACGCAAAGCACAACACACAAATAGATGCTTATTGGAATGGATGTAGTATAAGAGCGGTCATATTTATAATTTTATGTGTGTAGTTCTCCTCCTTGGTAACTTGCCTCATGATCATACAGGTACTCATATTTGGTTATGGATAAGGCATATAGGATAACTACCGAGTATAATATTCGCCACACATTTTAGTTTTTTCGCTGATGTTTCGATTTTTTTCTTAATATAGGAATTGCACTACCTCGGTTACCCTCTCTGATTAACGTACGTATTCTTTCCCGATCCAGTAGTTACACCCACCCACCCTCCACCAACCCCCCCACCCCAACCCTCCCCACCCCCACCCCACCCCCCCCCCCCCCCCCCCCCACCTCCCCCACCCCTCCCCATAACACCAATCCCCCCCACCCCCACTAACCCCCCTACCACTACTTCCCCCCTCCACCCCCCCCCCGCCGACCCCTACCCAACCCCCCCCGCCCCCCCTCCCACCCCCCCACACCCCACTACACCGGAACTTAAGTGGGGGGAGAAGGCTCTGTTTTGGAGAGGAATCAGGTGGATATGGGATGGGAACGGGACTGATGTGAAGTAGCGGCGTGTGAGTGGAGGGGAGATGGAGGGAGGTGATAGTTATGGGGTGTGCAGTGACGTGACGGAGCGTTGGAACACAGAGTAGACAAGGATGAGTTGAGAGTTCCGATGAGGAAGTATGAGTGAAAAGTTGGGGTCAGTCGGGGAGAGTGGAGGGGAAGACTCGCAGCAGGAAGAAAGGGGAGAAGAAATGAGGAAGTAAGAAATAGGAGTGAAGTTGGGCGGAGCTGGGAGATAAGGACGATGTGTGGATAGGATAGAGTGAAGGAGAGTTGGGAGAAAGTCAAGCTTTAAGGGATCTAAGCGCTGGAATGGGAGACAGATTAGAGCGAGTGGAAGAGGCTAAGTAAGAAAGGCTGAGGCTCAGAAAAAGAATGGAGTAGTTGAACAAGTTGAACCGGAGGAGGCTAGCTGAAGAGAGGAGAGGGGGAGTGGAGGGGAAGATTGGAGGTTGGATAGCGCTATCTATGCTTGATCATTTTTTGTTTGATTCTAAACGTAAGTGAAGTTATTATTTTTTTGTATATAGGGTAGAAAGGAGGAGAGGTGGTGGAGGGTGGTCGGGGAGGAGAGGGAAGAAGGGTGAGGGAGGGTGGGGAGGGAGGTAGAAGGAGGGGAGGAGGTGGAGGAGGAGGAAGGGCGGAGATAGAGAGGAAGGAGAGGGGGGAGTAAGTGTGTGGAGGGGGGAGAAGAAAAAAAAGTAGGAAGAATGGAGGGAAGGGTGGGGAGAGAGGTAAGGAAGGAGGGATGGGTGGGATGAGAGGGGTGGGGAGGAGATAAGTGGAAGAAGGGATCGAGTGGGTTGGGTAGAGGACGAAGGTGGTGAGGAAGGGGGAGGGAAGGGTGGAAGGAGGAGAGTAGTGAGGAGTAGAGAGAAGAGAAGGTGGGGGGACGGTAGTAAGTAGGAAGGTAAGGGGGGGATAGGGTTGGGGAGAGAGGAGGATGGAGGGAAGGGTGGGGAGGGTGGGAGGGTGGGGAGGAGATAAGGAAGAAGAAAGGGAGGGTGGGGAGAGAGGGAGGAAGGGGAGTTGGGAGGAGGCAGCGGAGGAGAAGAGCGGAAGAGACGGTTTGGGGGGCGAAGATCGGACAAGAAGGAGGGGAGGGAGGGTGGGGAGAGAGGTAGGAAGGGAGGGAGGGTGGGAGGGTGGGGAGGAGATAAGGAAGAAGAAAGGGAGGGTGGGGAGAGAGGTAGGAAGGGAGGGAGGGTGGGGAGGAGGAAGGGAGGAGATAGAGAGGAAGAGAAGGTGGGGGAGAAGATAGGGAAGAAGGGAGGGAGGGTGGGGAGAGAGGTAGGAAGGGAGGGAGGGTGGGAGGGTGGGGAGGAGATAGGGAAGAAGAAAGGGAGGGTGGGGAGAGAGGGAGGAAGGGAGGGAGGGTGGGGAGGAGGAAGGGAGGAGATAGAGAGGAAGAGAAGGTGGGGGGAGAAGATAGGGAAGAAGGGAGGGAGGGTGGGGAGAGAGGTAGGAAGGGAGGGAGGGTGGGGAGGAGGAAGGGAGGAGGGAGAGAGGAAATGTTGAGGTGGGAGGTAGAAGATAGGGAAAGAAGAAAGGGAGGAGGGATGGGGGAGAGAGGGAGATAGTTAGGAAGAGGGACGCGTGAGGGTGGGGTGGA
>NW_028234795.1:0-5000 GCF_977035675.1 Penaeus japonicus | reverse complement strand
AAAGAAAAAGCATAAAAAACAAACAAACAAAAAAACAAGGACAAGGACTGAATCAAGGTCGAGTAAGGAGGCACTCTGCCAAAACCCAGATCGAAGGTCACAGGAGAAGGTCGAACCAGGTCACAAAAGAAGCAATTTTATGGTGTGGCATTTTCCCGTCGTCATCATAATACTCTACGCCATGTTAGAGCCATGGGGAATTTAAGAGGCGGGGAGGAGAAGAGGGGAGAGGAGGGGGGAAGAGGGGGAGGAAGGGAAGGGAGGGAAGGGGGGAGGAGGGAGGAAGAGGAGGGGAGAAGGAGGAGGAGGAAGAGGAAGGGAAGGGGGGAGGAGGGGAGGAGGGAGGAAGAGGGGGAGGAGAGGGGAGGAGAGGGGAGGAGGGAGGAAGAGGGGGAGGAGGGGGTAGGTGTTTGTGTGTGTGTGTCTGTGTGTGTGTGTGTCTATGTATCACACACACACACGCGTGCACGAACACGACCACATATCTCACGCACACAGCATACTCAAGAACCTACGAGATAACAACACGCGCGTTCGTTCATTCCCCAGTCAAACGAAACACAAACAGCGGCCACAAAGGTGTTCACTCAACCCGCACATATTATGAACAAATCTCTCAATACATCAGTCGATAAGGAGACGAAACATTTTGGAAAATAAACGACGATTTAATGCGATAAAACAGAAGTCGATGAGAGGTTGAAAAGCAAAAAAAAAAAAAAAAAGAGAAAGAGATAAATTTCGCTAAACGCACTAGTTGACATACCTATGGCACATTATGGCACACGCACACCGCCACAAAAGATGCCGAATATGTGCGATTCATCACCCCATAAAAAAAGACGAAATATTGTGGGAATTTAAGCTTATTTCTTTCTAATCGCAATTCTGCGGAAAGCAGTCTATATGTGCATTTTTATATACATACATACATATATATATATATATGTATATATGTATATATACATATGTACATATATATATATATATATATATATATATATATATGTATTTTTGATATTTTACGCTGTTGTACTTTATTTATATTTATATTATATATATATGTGTGTGTGTGTGTTGTGTGTGTGTGTGTGTGTTTGTGTGTGTGTGTTGTGTGTGTGTTGTGTTAAATCTGAGTTGAGTGCTTGGGGGTAGTAGTGCTCACATAATTATCTGTATAATAAAATATAATAATAATAAATAAATTAATAGTGACTAACATAGTCTATATATGTATTATTATGTGTGTGTGTGTGTGTGTGTGTGTGTGTGTGTGTGTGTGTGTGTGTGTGTGTGTGTGTACATCTGTTTGCGTGCATGTGTGTAAGTGCTCACATAAATATCTAAAAAAAAATCATAATAAATAAATAAATAAATAATACTAACAAAGGGGAAACATCTTAACACCGGTGAGCGATATCACTTGACCTACAAACAAAATAGAAATAAAAGGCTCATAAAAACATATAATATTGAAGGTATTTACTCCATTCAAGTTACAACTTCAAGTACGACCTCCCCGGCAAAGCACTTCTTTCTTTCTTTCATTCTTTTATTTATCTTTTTATTTATTTATATATATTTTCAGTCAATGAGGACCGGTCGCTTATCTGTATAACACGTTTGAAAGTAGACACACACATACCCATTCATATACAAAATCTTGACCACACACACACACACATTTACATCCACACACACTCACACATACACACACTCACACACACACACACACACACACACACACACACACACACACACACACACACACACACACACACACACACACACACACACACACACACACACACACACACACCCCACACACACACATCCTAAAAATACCAAAATACCCACATAGGCCTATACTCTTTCTGCCATTTATCGCATACGCCTTACAATTTCATTCAGTGTTAAATTCAACATTTAATTTCAACACACACCCATCACTAATTACAATCCGTGTTAATTAACTTGATAAGCTCAAGGCTGTCCCAACCAATAAACATATCCAACATATCTTTTAATCCATGCAACAATTCATGCAATAATTTATCTATTATCTATGCGTGTATAACTATTTTAATAACACTGCATGGAGACTGCGAAGAAAAGATGGTAACAAAAAGATATAAAAAAGTTGATAACCACACGCATTATCTTTTGTCACTTGATCATACCAGTTTTGCAATTGAATGATTCCTTTGCAACATATAACTCAAGATGATTCATGAGTATACAGATTCTATTCAAGCGATCAAACTGTTATGATAACGGCGGAGGGAGAGGAAAGGGGAGGGAAGAAAGAGGATAGGGGGAGGAGAGGATAGGGGGAGTGGGGAAGGGAGGGGAAGAAAGAAGATAGAGGGAGTAGGGGAAGGGAGTGGGAGGAGGGGAAGGGAAGAAAGAGGATAGGTGGAGTGGGGGTAGGGAGCGAGAGGCGGGGGAGGGAGGAAGGAGGATAGAGGGAGTAGGGGAAGAGAGGGAGAGGAGGGGGAGAAAGAGGATAGGGGAAGGGAGGGAGGGGAAGAGGATAGGGGGAGTGGGGGCGGGGAAGTAAAGGGAGGAGAGGAAAGGTGAGGAGGGAGGGAATAGGGGGAGGGGAATTCATAAGACGAATATTGTTTAAGCTGGGTTGCTTTCTATTAGGATACTAATAATATATATGTATATATGTGACGCATAACTATGCTACATATATAGTATACTACTTGATAGTGCTAATTATATATATATCCTGGGTGTGTGATCGGTCGGTGATGGTGAGGGTGAGGGGAGGGTGGTGTTGAGGAGGGAGGGCATGCTGGGGAATCCTGAGTTTTAATATGGGAAAGGGGGAAGAGGGAGAGGGGGGAAATAAAGAGAAAGCGGGAGAGAGGAGATAAAAAGTGAAAATGAAAATGACTAGAGGCGGGATTAAGGAAGAAGAAAGAGAAAGAATGACCGGGCAAGAAGAGGAGGAGGAGCAGGAGAATGAAAAGAAGAAGAGTAAAGGAGGAGGAGGAAGGGGAGAGGAGGAGGAGAAGAAAGATGAGGAGCAGGAGGAGGAGGAGAAAAAAGAAGAACAAGAGGAGGAGGAGGAGGAAGAGAAGAGGAGGAAGAGGAGATGGAGGAGAATGAGAAGGAGGAGGAAGAGGAGGAGGGGGAGAAGGAGGAGGAGGAGGAGGTGGAAGAGAAGAGGAGAAAAAAGGAAGAGAAAGAGATGAAAAGATAGAGAGATACAAATGATAATGATGAAGGAAAAGGAGGACGGAAAAGAAAAGAGAGGAAGGAAGAAAGAAGAGGAACAAGAGAAAGAAGATGGAAAGGGAAGGAAGAAAAGAACTGAAGAAGGAAGGAAGAAAGGGAGGGAGGAAGAAAGAAGTGAAGGGGATGAATGAACGAAGGAAAAGACGAAGAGGAAGAAGAAAGAAAAGGCAGGAAGGAAGGAAGGAAGAAAGAAGGAAGACGAGCAAGAAGAGGAAGCAAGTACCCACGAGGGAGAATATAAAAAAGACTATAACTAAAGAAAAAAAAAAAAGTGAAAAGAAAACGATCCGAGAATTTCATTTTTGAAGAAAAATAAGAGAGAGAGAAAAAAAAAATCTGAACCCCCATAGAAAATTCAAAACAAAAACAAACAAAAAATTATCTTAATTAAACCTCAGGAATCCCATGGGTCATTTAATTGGCTTGTTAGCAGCGGAATCGGCCATTGTGAGACAGGCCACATAGATTACCTGTTTTTTCGCTCTCTTTCGCCCATCAGCTGACATGTAGTGACAGTGAGAGAGAAAGAGGGGGGGAGGGGGAGAGGGGGAGGGAGAGGGGGGAAGGGGAGAGGGAGAGGGAGAGGGAGAGGGGAGGGGAGGGAGGGGGGAAGGGGAGAGGGAGAGGGAGAGGGAGGGAGGGAGATAGCGAGATTGCGAGATTGAGAGAGAGAGATTGAGAGAGAAAGAGAGAGAGAGTAGAGAGAGAGAGAAAGCGAATGAGAGAGAGAGAGAGAGAAAGCGAGAGAGTAGAGAGATAAAGAAAGAGAGAGAAGTTGGTGGGTTGAGGGGGGGGTGGGGTGGCAAGAGAGAGGCAGACAGAAAAGAAAAAATTAAAATATGTATTTCCCCTTTTAGAATCCACAGTAAAAAAAAAAAAAAAAAAAAAAATCGCTTCGGAATCTCTAGTTGGTTGTACATTTGTTTGTTTTTTTGTTTTGCTTTGTTTTTGGAAAGCTGTTGAAGTGTATTTGTTTGTTGTCGATGTTATTTGTTTACGGAAGTGATTTACCTTAATGTCTTTTTTATGTGTGTTCTGTGTGTGTGTATTTAGTTATCTATTTGTCTGTCTGTCTGTCTGTGTGTGTGTGTGTGTGTGTGTGTGTGTGTGTGTGTGTGTGTGTGTGTGTGTGTGTGTGTGTGTGTGTGTGTGTGTGTGTATGTATGTATGTATGTATGTGTGTGTGTGTGTGTGTGTGTGTGTGTGTGTGTGTGTGTGTGTGTGTGTGTGTGTGTGTGTGTGTGTGTGTCTTTCTGTCTGTCTTGATCATGGCGAAAAAAAAAAAAAAAAAAAAAAATATATATATATATATATATATATACATATATATAGACAGAAGCAACAGAAGAAGAGGAATAACAAAAAGGAGAAGAAGGAGAAGGAGAAAGAAAAAAAGAATGAAAGAAAGAAACAGACGAAAAAAGATAACTGTATTTTTTCTTCCTCCCCCCTGCGCTTACCATTCTTTCCTTCTCTCTCCCCCTCCCTCTCCCTCCTCCACTAGAGAGTTCGCGAAGGCCACAACATAAGAACCGGAGTAAATGAGGTCAGGAAGGTGATGAAGCTCGGAACCGGCGACTACCACCACTACCACAGCTACAACCATTCACTACCACTACTACTATTACTAATACCAATACAACTATTGCCACTAGTATCAATACTTTCACTGCTACTGGTTTTACTACAACCACTGCTACCACTGGTAGTGGTTGCACACACACACGCACACGCACACGCACACGCACACG
>NW_028234794.1:0-2500 GCF_977035675.1 Penaeus japonicus | reverse complement strand
GATAATTGCATTCCACACTGGATAATTTTGACTCTTAAGGTCACCTTTGCAATCGTGTCCTTCTCCGTTTGGTTTTATTTGTGCGTCGAATTTCTTTTGTTTCTTTGCTGGTTGGTTTGCGAGGGTAATGGTGTAGAGGGGGTTTGTTTGTTTGAGGTGAGGAGGGGGTAAGGGGGAGGGGGATAGAGGATGCGGATGGGAATGGTGGGAGATTGGTAGAGAGAGAGAGAGAGAGAGAGAGAGAGTGGAGTAAAAGAGACTGGGAAAAAAAAAAAAAAAAAAAAAAAAAAAAAAAAAAAAAAAAAAAAAATATATATATATAATATATATATATATATATATATATATATATAATATATATATATATATATATATATATATATACTGTATATATGTATATATATATAGAGAGAGAGAGAGAGGAGGAGCAGTAAAAAAATTGGAAAAAAAAAGAAGAGAGAGAGAGATGATGGGAATGACTACAATGATAGTAATAATAACTATAAAGATATACCAATAATGATAATGATAATAATCACATTAATAATAATTACGATGATAAAAAAGATAACATAAAAATAATAAAGACAGAATTACAACAATAACAATAATGACAATCATGGGAATGAACAATACAAACTAATATAAATACAACCAATAATACCAAAAATAAAAATAAAAATAACAACAACAACAATAATAATAACAATAACAATCATACCAACGGTAATAAAATTCCTCAGACATCCAAGTACACACCATCAACAACTATAATCTCGGAACCAAACCATCATCATCATCATGATCATAAATCAAATTACACTAATCTTTTGAAATATCACCAAAGATCTAGATTACCATTAAGAGCTCAAAGAAGTACCACAGACGCCATATCACTTCATCCCCATAAGTTAGATCTTAGCGTCAGCAAGGTGGATGTTTAAAAGATGCTCTTTGGCTTTTATGTACGTATACATACTGTACGTACATGTGTGTGTATGTATGTATGATGATGACGAAGTTCCTCGTAAAGGGGCAGGATGGTGCCTTCTTTCGAACTCGGATTCTAAACCGGGTCTCGAAACCGGGAATCGAAATAGGGAATCGAAACCGGGACTCGAAACCGGGACTCGAAACCGATACTCGAAACCGGAACTCGAAACTGGGACTCGAAACCGGGACTCGAAACCGAGACTCGAAACCGAGACTCGAAACAGAGACTCGAAACCGGGACTCGAAACCGAGACTCGAAACCGAGACTCGAAACCGGGACTCGAAACAGAGACTCGAAACCGGGACTCCAAATCGAGACTCGAAACCGGACCTCGAAACCGGGAATCGAAACCGGGACTCGAAACCGGGACTAGAAACCGAGAATCGAAACCGGGACTCCAAACCGAGACTCGAATCAGATACTCGAAACCGGGAATCGAAACAGAGACTCGAAACCGGGACTCGAAACAGAGACTCGAAACCGGGACTCCAAATCGAGACTCGAAACCGGACCTCGAAACCGAGACTCGAAACCGGGAATCGAAATAGGGAATCGAAACCGAGACTCGAAACTGGGACTAGAAACCGAGAATCGAAACCGGGACTCCAAACCGAGACTCGAATCAGATACTCGAAACCGGGAATCGAAATAGGGAATCGAAACCGAGACTCGAAACCGGGACTCGAAACCGGGACTCGAAACCGATACTCGAAACCGGAACTCGAAACTGGGACTCGAAACCGGGACTCGAAACCGAGACTCGAAACCGGGACTCGAAACCGAGACTCGAAACCGGGACTCGAAACCGAGACTCGAAACTGGGACTCGAAACCGGGACTCGAAACCGAGACTCGAAACCGGGACTCGAAATAGGGAATCGAAACCGGGACTCGAAACCGAGACTCGAAACCGGACCTCGAAACCGAGACTCGAAACCGGGACTCGAAACCGAGACTCGAAACCGGGACTCGAAACAGAGACTCGAAACCGGACCTCGAAACCGAGACTCGAAACCGGGACTCGAAACCGGACTTCGAAACCGAGACTCGAAACCGAGACTCGAAACCGGGACTCGAAACCGGGACTCGAAACCGAGACTCGAAACCGAGACTCGAAACCGGGACTTGAAACAGAGACTCGAAACCGAGACTCGAAACCGTATGTGTTACCACTGTGCCTCGGTGGGTCCTATATAGATAGGTAAGTAGGTAGGTAAGTAGGTAGGTAAGTAGGTAGGTAGATACATATATATATAAAGTAGGAAGGTAGATATATGGATAGATATCACATTTTTACTGTTAGAAATCCTAAAAAAGGGCAAATTCCACGCCTTTTGATATGCTCATAAGAAAAGATTAAGATTTGTTCTCTCAAATTTCATTTGTTTTGAGTTACAAGTTTTCTTAATAGGATATTTTGATTCCTTATACCTCTATTCAGATAGAGGATGTAGTTAAAAGGACTGAGCCTTTGTGAGAAAGACTGATTGGTAAAGAATGGAGTGAA
>NW_028234793.1:17500-19929 GCF_977035675.1 Penaeus japonicus | reverse complement strand
CTTGGCTTTTGCTTGGCGTTTGCTTGGCTTTTGCTTGGCGTTTGCTTGGCTTTTGCTTGGCGTTTGCTTGGCTTTTGCTTGGCTTTTGCTTGGCTTTTGCTTGGCGTTTGCTTGGCGTTTGCTTGGCGTTTGCTTGGCTTCCTTCCACCGTTCCTTCCCTCCCTCTTTCTTTCCCTCTCTCCTTCCCGCCACCCTTCCTCTTTTTCCTCTCCCTCTCTCTCCTTACTCCCTTATTTCTATCTCCTCCCCTCTCCCTCCCCTCCTCCCTCTCTCCCTCCCTCCTCCTCCCTCCTCCTCCCTGCCCCCACCCCTCTCTTGCTCTCGCATCCCATCTCATTTAGCAACTGAATATCTACGGGTATATGTTGAGGACAGCAAACCCTAAGAATATTTAATGTCTAAATTCCATCCACATCCGCATCCTTATCCTGCTGCCTCACTTACCACTCATTAAGAATCACCCCTGGTGTACCGTTTGTCCATCTCTCTCTCCAATTTCTCCACTTATCTTCTCTCTACTCTCTCTTCTCTCTGCGCTCTTCTCTCTCGCATTTTTTAAGATTCAGACAGTTTTCGTGAGTATTTTCTCTCTTCCTTTTTTTTTCTCTCCCATTCTGTCTCCGCTCTCTCTCTCGCTCTCTCCTCCTCCGCATCCCTCTTTCTCTCTACACTCTCTCCTCTCTCTCTCTCTCCGCCTCTCTCTCTCTTCCTCTCTCTCTCCTCATCTCTCTTTCATCTCTCCACTCACCTCATTCTCTCTCCTCTCTCTCCTTTCTCTCTCATTCCCTCACACTCTCTTCCTCTCTCCTTTCTTACTCTCTCGCCAAACACACTATCTCTCGCTTCTCTCTTTCCCTATCTTCCATGCTGTCTGTCGCGGCTTAATCAAATATTCGTATATATTTATGTAAGCATGCTTTGTTCCATCATCCCTTTCTTCTATTATATACACAGAAATTATTGTCGATTGCAAATGTGTATCCTTATTTCTATCTTCCGTGCTCCCAATTTCTGTCATTTTGATTGCGAATATCCGATCTTTCTGATGTCCTTGTAATTTATTTTGAATATTCTCCTTTCTCTCTTTTCGCATTATCCTCCCCTCCTCTATATCCTCTTTATTTATTTATTTTCTACACTCAATCATTGTCTCTCCTCCATATCGTCCTTCAATCAGTCATCCTCATTCTCTCTCTTTCCCTCTCTCTCTCTTTCCCTCTCTCTCTCTTTATCTCCCTCTCTTTCCCTCCTCTCTCTCTCTTTCTCTCCCTCTTTCTCTCCCCCCCCCCCCTCTCTCTCTCTCTCTTCTTACCCTCAATCCATCCCTCTCCTTCCCTTCAAACGAGGTCATAGGTCACGTGTAGTTTGTCTCCTTTGTTTGCCCTGCCTTGGTTCAAGGTCCATAACATACACCATTACCCCATCCGTTTGTTTCAGTCGTTTGGCGATATTACGATCATGTAGTCAAAGGGTTAAGGATTTCTGTTTGAGGTCTGAGAGTCTGTGGTGGTCTTATCTTATATCTGGATATTTTATTAATTTTATTATTGGCATTATCATTATCATCATTGTTAGCATTATCATCACTCCCGTTATTATCATTATTATTATTGTCATTTTCATTATCATCATAATTATTATCATTATTAGCATTGCTATTATTACTACTATCATTATCTTTTTTACAATTATTCATACGCAATACCCATTTTTTTTATAATATAATTATTCTGGTACCAGTATTAACTTTTACCATATCCACTATATATTGTAACTATCATCATCCTCTTTGGTAAGTTTCTTTTCTCAACCCCCCCCCCCCTCTTTTCTCCTCTTATCCTCCCCCTCCCTTTCTCTCTCTTCTCTATCTATCTATCTTTCTCTCGTATCTCTCTCTAATCATCTCTCTCTCTCTCTCCCTCTCTCTCTCTCTCTCTCTCTCTCTCCCTCTCCCTTTCTCCCCCCCCCCCCTCTCTCTCTCTCTCTTTTCCTCTCTATCTCCCCCCCCCCCCCTTTCTCTCTCTCCCTTCCCCCATTTCTCCTTTCCTTCCAATTCTTTTTACCTACACTCTTTCCTCTCCTCTCCTCTCCTCCTTTCCTACCCTCCCCCTCCCCAACCCCCCCCCCCCCCTCAATCCTCTCCTCATTTCACTTGCCTCCTTTGTTTACTTCCTCTCTCCGTTCCCATGAAGATATCCGCCTTCCCAAATACAAGCGCCTTGTTTACCTCGGAGGGAGACGAACGCAAGCTGTTTTTCTTTTCTCTTTTTTCTTTTTTTACTGACCTTTTTCTCCTTCTCCTTTTTTTCTACCTTGTATGCACCAAAAGGATATGTAAAATTTCTCATTCTATTATGCTTCTTGTTTTTCTTTTGTTGTGGGTTGCTTTTTTTTTAGGTTCGTTCTCTCTTGCTTTATTAGAGATTTCT
>NW_028234793.1:0-5000 GCF_977035675.1 Penaeus japonicus | reverse complement strand
AACATGATTTGTGAATTGTTCGCTCGTGACTGCCGGGGGTAACGGGAGGGAGGTAGGGGGGGGAGGGATGGTTGGTAGGGGGAAGGGGAAGGGAAAAGGGGTAGGGAAACGGGGAAGGGTGGGGGGAAGGGGGAAATAATTGGGAAGGAGGTAGGATGGGAGAGATGGAGGGGAGGGGGATGAGAGAATAAACAAGAATGGGGGGGGACGGAGAGAGGGTTTTATAGTAGGGGGGAGATAAGAGGAGGGGTGGAAGGATCATAGGAGGGAGAAGAGGAGAGGGGAAGGGTTATGGAAGAGGGAAGAGGGGAGGGGGAGAGGATAAAGAAAAGATAGTGATAAGGAGATGATTTTTATACAGGAGAAGGGAGCGACCAATAAGAGAAGGGGGGAAAAAAGGAAAATGTAGGCGAATGTTGAGAACGGAGGGGGGGGGGGTGAAAATATAGAATAGGCTAATAGGATAGCAAGACTTGTAGGGGGAGGGGTTTAGGATGGGAAGAGGGGAGGTGGAAGAGCGAATTTAGAGGTGGAGGTTTCTTTAGTGATGTGTTTACTAATTAATCCGATTAAACCAAAATAAAGTGTTGATAATTGACATTTTAACTTAAATATATGCAACTGATTTACATTCAGATGAAGATCAGATCGCAAGCTTTAAAAATCTTGGTTTAAGTAATGCAACAAAGAAAAATAATAGTAACAGGAATGTGGATTGGAATAATGATATATGTAATGATAATTTTATCTGTTGATTGCCTTTACCTTTGCTCGCTTTTCTCTCCTCAAGTTTATTATTGCAAATTAACAGAAAAGGTCTAGGGTTGAATAAACTC
The DNA here is from genome assembly GCF_977035675.1 of Penaeus japonicus. Lineage (NCBI taxonomy): Eukaryota > Metazoa > Arthropoda > Malacostraca > Decapoda > Penaeidae > Penaeus > Penaeus japonicus. The sequence continues at coordinate 4,164 of NW_028234793.1, read as the reverse complement.
CTTCAAAAAATCAAACACATGCAACTTAAGGGGTTTGATGTTAATCAGTATCAGGATTGGCAATTACAGTGTAAATTGCGTTCGCTTGATTACTCCTTGTGTCTGCAGTATCTCATTGGGATTTTCATGACATTTTGTTTCTCTTTCTCTCTTTCTCTTTCCTGCTCTTTCTCGATTTCTTCACTCTCTCTCTCTTTTTCTTATATCTCCCTCCCCTCTCTCTCTTTCTTTCTCAATATTCTCATTATTTCGCTCTCTCTCTCTCTCTCCTCTCCTCTGCATCTCTCTCCTCTCTTCTCATCTTCGTTACCCTCTCTCGCTCTCCCCCTCTTCCTCTCTTCTCTCTCTCTCTCTCTCTCTCTTCAACTCCGATCTCATTTCTCTCTTTCTTCTCTCTCTCTCGACCTCTTCACCTCCTCACATCGTCTCCGCGCCTCTCTTCTCGCTTTCTCAATCTCTCTCACTCTCTCTCTTCCTCATTCCCTCTCCCTCACTTCTCTTATTCGCAAAAGCCTGGCTGTACCGCTTGTCGAGGTACATAGAGATTAGAAAAAAAAGAAAAAAAATATGTACTTTTTTTTTTTTTTTTGTGAAAGAGGAAACGGTATAGAGAGAACGAGCGGTTTGGGTAAAGCTTGGGTGTCGTTGAGAGAGGGGAGGAGGGGGGGAGGGGGGTAATGGGTAGAATGTGGAGGGGAAGGGAGGGAAGGAGTGAGAACGTATGAGGAAAGGTTGATGGAGGAGAGGAGAGGGAGAGGAGGAAATGAGGTAGGTATAGATAAATAGAAAGAGAGAGAGAGAGAAAGAGAGAGAGAGATAGAAAGAGAGAGAGAGAGAGAGAGAGAGAGAGAGAGAGAGAGAGAGAGAGAGAGAGAGAGAGAGAGAGAGAGAGAGAGAGAGAGAGAGAGAGAGAGAGAGAGAGAGAGAAAGTGAAGCTAGGGAGAGAGAGAGAGAGAGAGAGGAGAGAAGAGAGAGAGTGAGGAAGAGAGAGAGAGAGAGAGAGAGAGAGAGAGAGAGAGAGAGAGAGAGAGAGAGAGAGAGAGGGAGAGAGAGAGAGAGAAAAGGAAACTGAGACTGAGAAAAAGAAAAAGAACTGACAAATAGAAAGAGAGTCAGAGAGAAAAAAAGTAAATCAAAACCAAAGGAAAGAGAAGCGGAGAGAGAGAATGAGAGAAAGAGGAAGGGAGAGAAAGAGAGATATGAAGAGATAAAGCTCTTCATACAGCGTCGAGCAAGAGTCTTGTGTGACTGATGTTGCAGTTGTTATTGGAAACGCCTCAGGGTGGGGGTTGGAGGGGGGTAGGGGGAAAGGGGAAGGGGAGGGGTAGGGGGTAGGGGGAAGGGGGTGAGGCGGATAGCGGGTAGGAGAGAGGGGAGAGGGGGTAGGGGATGCAGAGGCGAGGGAGGAGGGTAGTGGATGAGGATAGGTGGGGTGGGGGGTGAGGAAGATGGAAGGATGAGGAGAGTGGGGGTAGGGGGTGAGGAGAGTGGAGAGAGGGAGGGGGGGGGGTAGGCGCAGTGATGGGAGCCTGGGGATTTGTGTACCTTGCTGTGATTTGCGGCAATTGCGAGCTACTTGCCGCACCGGAAATAATTTTCTGCTGAAAAAGTAAAAAAAAATGCTCTTTCGTTCCTGAGTTAGTATCATCGATCTTTTGTATCGCTATTATACTTTTTTTTTTTCGCTTCATTTTCCTATTTTTATTTTTCTTTGTCCATCTCTCCTCCCACACTTCTTTTACTCTACCTACCCTTCTTCCCTCTCTGGATTCCTTTTCTCTCCCTTCCTTTCTCCTTCTTCTATTCGTCTCCCCACACTTTCCTCTTCCTATCTTTCTACCCTCTTCCTTCTTCTCCACATATTCTTTCTCACCATACTCTTCCTCCATCTCCTCCTCCTTCTTTGTCTTCTTTTTCTTCCTTTCAGTATATACTTCTCCCCCTGCTCCACTTACTTCTACTCCTCCTCCCTGCCTCTACCTCCCTCTTTTCTCTTCCTCGTCTCCTCTCCTCTCTATCTTTCAAGTCCTCTTCCTCCTCCCTGCTTCTCCTTCCTCTCCTCATGCTCCTTTCTCATCCTTTCCTCCCTTTCCTCCCACTACTCTTCTTCTCTCATCTCCCATTCTTTCCTTCCTTCTCTTCCTCCTCTCTCATCTCCACTTTTCCTCCTCCCTCTCCTCATCCCTATTTTCTTTAACTTTCTCGACTCATCTCCATTCTCCTCCTCCTCCTCCCTCTCCTCCCCTCCCTCTCCTCAACTTTCTCTTCCTCCCATCCGATACCAGCGGCTACCCGCCCCCCCCCCCTCCCCTCCTGCTCATTCCCACTTTTTCCCCTCGGTCGTCCGATTCGTCCTTCCACTATTTTTCCAGTTCCTTCCACCTGTGCGCTTTGCCGGCTCCTCCTCCTGCTATCCGAATTTTTACCCGCACTTCTTCCCTCCTCTTCCTCCTCCTCTCTCTTCCCTCCTCCTTTTCCTTATCCTCTCTTCACTCTGTCTTCTTCCCTCCTCTTCCTCCTCCTCTCTCTTCCCTCCTCCTTTTCCTTATCCTCTCTTCACTCTGTCTTCTTCCCTCCTCTTCCTCCTCTTCCTTATCCCCCCTTTTCTGCCTCTCCTCTCTTGTCTTCTTTCCCACCTACTCCTATCTTTCCTGCTGCCCTCCCTCCTCTCTCTTCCCTTGGATCTGGTTCTTTTTCTCCTCCTATTCTTGATCCTCCCTTCTTTCTCTCCTTTCTTCTTCTTCCTCTCTCATGCAGCTGTGTCTTCTCTTCTCCCCTCCTCCTCTCATTTTATTCCCCTCTTTCTCATTCTCTCTCTCCTACCTTCCTCCTCCCTTTCTTCTTTCCTCCTTCCTTCCTTCTCTCTCTATCCCTCCTTCCTCCTCCTCTTCTCTTCCTCTGTTTTTCTTCCCTCCTCCCTCCAACATCCCCTCTCTTCCCTATGTCTTCTTCCCCTCCTCGGTAATCGTGTCCTCTCCTCCTCGAATCCTCATCATCCTCGCTCTTTCTCTTCCTCTGTTCTCTCATCCTCCTGTCTATTTTCCCCCTTCTCACTGCCAATCAACCCTCCCCGCCACAACGCCCCTCCCGCATCCCCACCCCCCAACCCTTCTTCGCTTCCAAGCACACATTCTTTTTTCCTTACTTTCCAAACAAACAGATACTAAATTCACCCTTCAACAACCCTTCGATCCCGCCACACAAGTCTTTGTGTATTCAAAGGGGGGAGGGGGGGGGGGAGACTACCAGCCCTTCTCCTTTTCCCTCTTCCTCTTCCCCTTCCCTCGCTCAATATATACAATTACTATCCTTTTTTTTTTGTCTGTGTCTCATCCTCCCTTTGATATTATCTTCCTTTTGTCCTGCTTTTTATTTTTATCTTACACCCAATCATTATTTTTCTTCTCTCTCTGGTACTCTTTTCTTCTATCCCTTTTTCTTCAGTTTTCTTTGCCATCACTCCCCACCATCTCTCCAATACTATAAATTTCCGATCTTATACCCTCTCCTCTCATTCGCTTTTATCTTTTATTTTTTTTTATTATTTTTTCCCGCTCCCATAAACTTCATTCATCTTTCATATTTTTTTCCCACGTCTACTCCTTTCCATTTTCCCTTCATTTCCCACCTCCTCCTTCCCTCTTCCCTCTTCTCTATTACTCTCCCCTCTTTTAATGGTATTAGCAACTTTTCTGTACAAGAATCCGACCTGAGCCAGGGGTGGGTGACGAGGCGGAATTATGAACGTAGTGGTGGTAAATCGCGCTCGTAGATGAATCCGCGAACGCAGCAATTCGGCGAACGCTGATCAATTCGTATACGCTGATGAATCTGTTACGGTCGATATGTCTGCGAACAAAATGAAACGAGACCGGGATGAATCGCAGAACGGAGCTGAATCCTGAGAACGTAGGGGGGGGAATCCGGGAACGTAGTGAATACCGAGGGTAGATGGAATCGAGCAAGCAGAGGGCAACCCAGGGAAGGTAGGGGATCCGGGAATGTAGATGAATCGCGAACGCAGAGGACTTCGCGAAGCAGATGTAACGTGATGAATTTCAAGACACGTGCGGCCCTCCTTTCCAAGGGTTTCCTCTAATAACATATTTTATATTTTTTTTTAAACGAATTTGGGCTTTTGGTGAAGGAACAGTGTGCGCTGGG
>NW_028234792.1:15000-20000 GCF_977035675.1 Penaeus japonicus | reverse complement strand
CTTTATATAATCATTATTATTTCTTCTTCTCCTTCTTCTTATTCCTCTTCTTCTTTTCCTTTTCATTATTATCATTATTTGTATTATCGTTATGATCATTTCATCTTACGAGGTATATTTTTTCTTCGTCTTCTCTTTCTTATCTCACCTATTTATTTCTTCCTTCCTTTCCTTTCCCTCTTTGGACTCCTTCCCTCCTCTTCTTCTCCTTTCTCTTCCCACCTCTTCCAATTCTTATTTCTCCTCCTCCTCTCTTTTCCTCTTCGGTCTTATCTCCATTATTCTTTCCTTCTCCCTACCTCCTTCAATTCCTTCATCTTATTTTCTCCTCGTTCCTCCTTCTTCCTTTCCTTTTCCTCTTCCTCACTCTTCCTTTTATTTTTTCCCCTCCATCTTCCTTCCTTTCTCCTCTCACCTCCATCCATTCTCCTTTTTTCTCCCTCTTCCTTCTCTTTTTTCTTCCTTCCACCTCCTTCCTAGTCTCCTCCTATTTCCTTTTCTTTTTTCCTCTCTCCTCCTCGCTTCATTCTTTCTCTCCAACACCTCCTTTTACTCTTCCTTTCTCCTTCCGTCTCCCCTTCCTTCTTTCTCCTCCTGACTTCTTCCATCCCTTTTCTCATTTCTTTTTCCTCCCTCCTCCTTACACTTTTTCTTTCTCCTTCCACTTCTCCTTCCTTCCTTCTTCTATCTCTCTCCATCCACCTTCTTCTTCCTCTTCCATATTTCCCTCCCCTCTTCCTTCCCTTCCTTCTCCTATCTCCCTCTATCACTTATTTCCTTCCTTCTTCCTCCCTCATCCCTCCTCTATTCCATTCTTCTTCCTCCTCCCGCCTCCTTCCACCTCTCCTTCCATTTCCTCCTTCCTCCTCCCATCTCCCTCCTCCCTCCTTCCTCCTCCCATCTCCCTCCTCCCTCTTCCCTCCTTCAAGAGAGACCTTCAAGTGTCTCCTGATAATGGGTGGGGACGTTGCAGTAACTCACTAACGACATCCTTTAAATCTCCAGATAAAAGCAGATATAAACACACATGTACGACTTTTGTACGTTCAGATACCGACGACCACGTGCACACATACAAGCATGGGAGACTATAAACACGTTAGACACATACAGTACCAGAACACACGTAGACATGAAGATTCACACACACACACAGATACACACATGCACATGCACACGCACACACAACTACAACAATAAAAGGAAGAAGAAAAAGAAAAAAAAGAGCAACAGATAACACCAACCTTAAACATCACTTAACATACTTAACCCAGTACCTCCCCCACTCCCCTCCCCTCCCCTCTCCCCTGCCCCCCTCCTGTCCCCCCTCTCCCCCGCCCCCCCCCCAAAAAAAAAAAAAAAAAGAAGAACAAAAATAATATTTGAATCTCCAAGTTGTAAACACATTTCCCATTCACATTGTCATCCATAATAGCCGAGTTACGACCCATAAACAGCACTTTGGAACGAGCTTAATGCCCTCAGTATTAGACACCTCTTGCAATTACAAGCGTCGAGCGTCATGTCTTACGGCAAACGATTGTATGGAATTACTCCTTCGATTACAAGGCTCGAGAAACTATCGTTGCCAACGGAACCATCGGTGCGCGTTCGCGATGGTCTGTCTCAACCGCGACGATTATAGTTATGGCGATCTTGTTGGCGAGAGAGAGAGGGGGGGGGGGGGGGGGGGGGGGGGGGGGGGGGGGGGGGGGGGGGGGGAGGGAAGGAGGGAGGGAGGGGGAAGAAGGGGGGAGGGAGGGAGGGAGGGAGAGGGAGGGGGGAGGGAGGGAGAGAGAGGGGGTGTGAGAGAGAGAGAGAGAGAAGAAGAATGAGGGAGGGAAGGTGGAAGAGGGAGGGAGTGGGGAATGGGAGGGGGGAGTGGGAGGGAGAAGAAGGGGGGAGTTGGAGGGGGAAGAAGGAAGGAGGGGGAGGGAATGAGGAGGGGAGGAGGGAATAAGAGGGAGGAAGGGAGGAAGGAAAGGTAGGGAGAGGGGATTAGTAAGATGGAGGAGGGGGTAGAAGAAGGGGAGGGAGTGGGAGGGTGGAGAAGGGAGTTAGAAGGAGAGAGGAAGAAGGAGAGGTAGGGAGAGGGAATTAATAAGATGGAGGATGGAAAGGGGAGGGAAAAGGGGGAGAGATGAAGGAAGGAGAAAAAGGGAGGAGTGGGAGGAAAGGAAGGAGGGGGAAGCATGGGGAGAAGGGGAGGGAAAGAAGGAGAGGTAGGAAGAGGAAAGGGGAGAGAGAAAAGGAGAGGAAAGGAGAAAAAGGGGGAAGGAGGGAGGGAAGGGGTAGAGGTAAGGAGAGGTAATGAGGAAAAAGGAGGAGGAACGGGAGAAAGGGAGGGAGAGTAAGTTAGAAAAAAGGGAGGAGATAATAACGATAATAGAGGGAGTGAGAGGGAAAGGGAGGAAGAAAAAGGGAGAAGGGAAGATGCCAAGGATTAAGTACGAGAGATGAACGTAGAGAAAAAGATGGAAATTGATACAAATTATAGATTATAGATTATAGGAAATAGATACAGGCAGATAGCTAGATAAACGGAGACAGATATAGATAGGTAAATATCTATACAGAGACAGACGTAGATAGATGATGAGATACATAAAGGCTGCAACTGAAAAGATAATACAAACGAAGCAATAAAAAAGAAAAGAAGTGATAGTCAGACACACACACACACACACACACACACACACACATACACACACACACACACACACACACACACACACACACACACACATATATATACATATATATATATATATATATATATATATATATATATATATATATATATATATACATATATACATACATATATTATATATATATATATATATTATATATATATGTATAAAAATATATATATATATATATTAATATAAATATATATACATATATATATATATATATATATATATATATATATATATATATATATATATATAGAGAGAGAGAGAGAGAGGGAGAAGTTGAGAGAGAGAGAGAGAGAGAGATGAGCGGATGAGGAGAGAGAGAGAAAGGGAGAGGTATATAGAGGAGAGTTGGATAAAAGAGAGGATAAAACTAATCAATAACAAGCCGCCAAACAAATCAAAAACCCCCCACTCTATATCCAGAGCATATAAAAAAGACACTAGATCACCTCTCTACACCCCGCGAGTCAGCGCCCCTTTCATAGTGCGGCGAAGGGCAGCTGTCAGGGAGGAGGAGGGCGGAAAGGTTGTATATGTGTTAGCACGAGAGAGGGAGAGAGAGGGAGGGAGGGAAGGAGAGAGAGAGAGAGAGAGAGAGAGAGAGAACGCCTCCCGCAGCCCCCCCCGCAGAGAGAGGCTTTTCCCAGAGACGAGCAAGAGAGAGAGGTGTATCCCCACCCTCCTCCCCCCCCCCCCCTGCGCCACGCCACGAGAGCCCCGCCCGACCGCACCCCTGCCCGCCCACCCCCCCCCCCCCCCCCGCCCCACCCCCCCCCCCCCCTCCCCCCGCCTCCCCGCACCCCCCCGATCGCCACCCCCAGCACTCACGTAGACCACGGGCCCGACCGCCCCCCAGAGAGAGAGACCCGGAGAAACGCCCCCGAGAGAGAGAGAGGAATCGCCCTCCCCCCCCCCCCGAGAGAGCACGAGAGAGAGAGAGAGAGAGAGAGAGAGAGAAAGAGAGAGAGAGAGAGAGAGAGAGAGGGACAAAGAAAGAGAGGAGAAGAAACAAAGAGTACGGGAGAGAGAGACAGAGAGAGTACGAGAGAGAACGAGATGGACGCCGTCCGCAGAGAGATGAGAGAGAGAGTAGAGATGAGAAGTGAAGGACGGAGAGGAGAGCGAGTTGAGAAGGTTGAGGAGAGAGAGAGAGTAGATTTGAGAGAGCAGAGAGGGGTACGAGAAGGGGAGAGAGAGAGACAAAACGAGAGAGAGCAAGCGAGCGAGAGAGAGACAGAAAGCCAGAAAAGAGCCAAACCGAGAGTGAGAGACAGAGACCGAGAAAGAGTAGGTCTCCAGCTCATACTTTACAGCTCACGCAGCCGCGGCCACTGGCCTACCCACCAAGAGGCCTAAGTCATTGGACAGGCGCTCTTTGTGGAAGCTGACAGGCCTGCGTTCTATATGGTCTTGCAGGCTGGCCGTGTCTTTGTCTGTTGGTCTGAAGGCCTTTTCTTGTCCTCTTCCTCAGACGCGATCGAGACACGGGAGTTCCTCTGAGAAAGCTGTCTCGGAACGCGCTTAGTGTGTGGTCGGAACCTCTTCATGCCACAATGGCGTCGTAAGGGTTTCGATGTCTTATTCGCGATTGTCTCTGGTTTTGTTGTCATTATTATTATTCTTGTTATTTTTTGTGTTGTTATTGTTGTTTATTTTTTGTTTTATTATTATTTTTTTTATTAATGTTATTATTTTTTGTTTTATTATTACTGCTGTTGTTACATTTTGTTTTGTTATTATTGTTGTTGTTTTATTTTGTTTTTGTTATTTTACTATCATTATCATCATAATGATGATGATAATGGTTCTAATAATTCTAATCAGGATCATTGTAACAATGATAATATTGCTATCATCATTACTATTATTGTTATTATCATTAGTACTATCACAGTTGCTATTTTTATCATTATCATTATCATTATCAATACTGTCATTATTATTGCCATCCTTAAATCTTTATCACTATCATCATGCTCATCATATTTGTTATCATTACAACCATTATCATTAGCAACATTATTATTATCATCATCATTATGATGACTATAATCATTATCATCTTCATCATTATAATAATGTCATTATTATTATTATCATTTCTATCATTATCATTATTATCATTTTCATTATCAGCATTTTCATCATTGTTATTATCATGATCTATTGTCTTTTTGTCAATATTATTATCATAATTATTTGTCTTATTATCATCATTGTCACTATTATCAACAATCCTCCGTTTTGTTTACCCCCAAAAAACAGCAACGAAACAAAACAATAAGAAACCTATATATG
>NW_028234791.1:0-6890 GCF_977035675.1 Penaeus japonicus | reverse complement strand
ATCTGTAAATATTTGAATTATAAAATTTTTTGAATAAAGTTATATAAATGATTTGTTTGAATGTTTTTGTTTTTGAAACTTGAAAGTTTTATTTTATGGGTTTAATGAAGTTTTATTATAAATTTTGTAGATCAAACAAAGAATTTTGAGTCCCCAAAAAAGTAAAACCAAAAACAACACAATTTATTTCTTTAAAAAATTGTATTTTTTATTTCTATTTTATCAATTATCTATCATTATCTATCTATTTATATTTATATATATATATTATATATATTATATAAATTATATATGAAAGGAACGGGTATAAGTTAGGATTGATTTGTCCCAAATTTTAAAGTGTTTTGTGTTTTTTAAAAAGGTTAAATATAAAATGCAAAAGTAAAAAGCCCGAGTGGAGTTTAATTATGAAAAAATGTAGAGAATAAAAAAATTGTAATTGTAGTTTTACAAGCTTAATGTACATGAGTATTTTTAGTCGGGCCCCATTTTTTGTTTTAAAGTTTAGATTTCCCAAATTAAGAAATATATATTCATAAAAAAAAAAGGGGAAGGAGGGAAAAATAGGGAGGGAGAGGGGGAGGAGGAAAAAAGAAAATGATAAAAAAAAAATAAAAAGGGGAAAAATTTTAGAATTTTGTTTTTTTTTTGGAAGTTTGCCCGCATGGGGTTTAAATTTATCGGGCCCAATAAAAATTTGAAAGTGAAAAAATTATATGAAGTAGTAAAAGTAAAAATTAAAACAGTATTATTTTTTACATTTAATAAAATGGATAAGAAAATCTTTTATATTTTTAAAAAAGGGTTCTTGGGAAGGCCCTTTTATCGGAGGGGGCCCGGGGATTGTAAAACTCAGAGAATTGCCCCTCCCAAAAAAAGAAGTTTTAGTTGAAGAGTTTTACAAAAAAGCCAAAAGGGGGGGAAAAAATACAATAGGGAAGTTGATCCCTTTGTTGGGGAAAAATATTATATTATATATGTGTTTTGGGTGTGTGAATTATATATATATATATATATATATATATATATATATATATATATATTATTTTATACTATAAGTTTAAAAGGTTTATATATATATATAATATTTATAAAATTTTATATATTATATATATATATATTATCTTTCGTTTTATTATATATATATTATATCTATATATATATATTATATATATTGTATTTTTAAAATATTGGTATTATTTTATATATATATATATATATATATGTATATATATTAATATATTATATATATTATATTTTTATATTATATATATATATTTGTATATCATCTATTTTATAATATATTAATATATATATATATATTAAAAATTAAAATATTTTATATTTATATTTTTATACATAGTATTTTTGTTTAAAATAAAATTACATATTATTTTTAAAATTATAATTCTATTTTATATATATATTATATAATATATTATATATATATATATATATTTATATGTTATTATATTATAAATTTTATATATATATTATTTTTATAATATATATATTATTTTTATAAGTATCTTTTGTATATATGTTTATATGAATATTCATTTTGTATTATGTTTATTATATATATTATAATATATATATATATAAATTATATATATATATATTGTGGGTGTGGTGTGTTGTGTGTGTGGGTGTGGTGTGTGTGTGTGTGTGTGTAAAAAATTATATATATTTATATTATATTATAATATAATTTTTATGTATGTTAATATATACGTGTGGGGTTTTTGTGTGTGTTTATATTTATTATGTGTGTTATTAAGAGTGAGTGTAGAAAATTTAAATTGATAATACATATAGTACATTATAATTATATAAAATTAGAAAATTTATAAAAATTATATATTTTTATATTATATATATATATAAATATATTATATGTATATGATATATATATACATATAAAATATAATATATATATATAAAAATATTATAAAAAAAATATATGCAAAAATATTTATATATATATATATAATATATATATGAAAATTGCAAATATATATATATTCTATAAATTTATAATATATTATATTATATATAAATATAAAATATATATTTTTATATGATTTTTAAAAATATATTATAAAATATTTTATAATATAATATATATATTTATATATATATTATATATAATAAATATATAGATATATTATGCTTTAAAATATATATTTTTATATATATATTTTAAAATATTTATATTATATTATGTGTAATATATTATACATATATACCGAACAAAAAACACAAAAATTTATATAAATATTATTAATATATAAAAAATTTTTATATATGTATTATATATAATATATATATATATTAATATTATATATTATATATATATATATATATATATTCATATTATAACAAAAAATATATTATAATGTAATAATTTTATTAATTATATTATTATTAAATATGTATTAATTATATTATATTATATATATATTTGTTGTGGTGTGTGTGTGTGTATGTGTGTTTTGTGTGGGGTGTGGTGTGTGTGTGTGTGTGTGATTTGAATTTTTTGAAAAAAAATTTTCCCCCTTGGAAAATTTTTGTTAAACTTTTTTTTAAACCCGGGGGTATTTTGAAATAAACCCCGTCAGTTATTCTATTATTTTCCCCGATCCCTTGATTTTCCCGGTAGAGAAAGAAAAAAAAAATAACCCATGGAAAAAAAAAAATAAAATATTTTGAAAAAAAAAAAAATATATATATAATAAAATAAAAGTTTTATTTTCGTTTTTTTTTTTTTTTTTCATTTCATTTTTATTTAATTTTTTATTAGTGTTTCCAAATATTTTTAAACACCCCAAGGGAATTCCCTTACTTAGAGAAGACGAGATAATTTTAAGAAACATTGGTCATTATTTAAAATGTGCTAATTTTTTTATCTGGAATTTAAAATTTTTTATATTTTGATCATTTCAAATTTTATGTGTTTTTTTTTAAATTATTTATTTTTTAATTTTATTTATTTCTTATTTTATAATCATTATTATTACAATTAGTTATATTGAAAAATTTTTTTATTTTTATTTGTTATTATTTTATTTTCTAGTTATTATTATTACTTATATTTTTAAAAATCATTGTTTTATTTCTATTTTTTATTATATTATCATTACAGTTAAAAATTTGGGATCATTATAATTATATTTTTTATTTTAAGTTTTATTTGATCTCCCCATTATTTTTATAGTAAATTATATTTGGGGTGTGTATGTGTGTGTTGTTGTGTGTTTTTGTGGTTTTTATATTGTGTTGTGGATTTTTTCTTGTTGTTTTTTTGTCCAAAGTTATAAACCCCAGAAAAAAGCCCCCCAAAAGAAATCCAAAAACATTTGTCACAGGAAATCCAGAGAAGGAAGAGCTTTAGAAAGAAAAATTAAAGGGAATTTTTTTGGCCCCTTTTTCCTTTTTGGGAAGGGAAAGGGGGATAAAGGTAAGGGCCCGTGCGCGGGGGTGGGTGTGTTGAGTTCTTAAATTTTTGGATAACAAAAATTGAATTTGTTTTTTTTATTTAGATAGTTAGATCTTTTTTTTTGGATTGATTTAAATTTTGGTTTTAATAAAGGGTAATAGTTGAATATTTTGTGTGATTAATTTCATTTAAAAAATAACGTTTTGAAGTTTTTTGGTATAACAAGCTGAAATGATTTTTTATGGGCTAAATTTTTGTTTTTTCTTTATTTCCATTAAATTGACGTAAAGATATTAAAAATAAGGAATAAAATTTAAATTAATTAAAGTTTCATTTCCCTTCTTCGCCCTATACGTTTCATGTTGAATCGAAACGTGATTTTTATTATCGGACATTTGTATTTATAGTATTTTTTTTTTTTATTTATTATTTTCCCTACTATACGTTATTTCGGTTTATATATAAAATTTATATTTTTAAAATATTTAAAAATATATATTTTAAATTTTTTAATTAAAAAAAATATTTTTATACCACACAAACACAACAAACACCAACCCCCCAACAACACACAACCCCCCCAACAAAAACCCCAACCAACACACACAAATAATATATATTATATATAATATATATATATAAAATAAAAAATTTTCTAGTGTTGTGGTATATTTTTATAAAAATAAATATTATTATATAAATATATATATATTTTATATTTATAATTTTTAATTTTTATTTATATATAAATATTATATATGAATATATATATATATATATATATATATAATATATTATTATAATATAAATATATATATAAAATATATTATATATATAATATATATAAAAGAAAGAAATTATGGTATTATGTTTGCTTTCGGCCGCATGGTGTTTTTGTGTGTGTGTTTATGTGGGTGTTAGTTGTGTGTATTTTTTTAAAATTTGGTTACAAGCTGTAAGAAAAAACGTTGTAAAACAAAACCCAGTTAATTCCCCTAGGTGAATTGAAAACCCCTTCCCGTTGATGTACAAAAAAAAAAAATGAGTTTAGTTTTGGGGAAAGGGAAGAGGAGAGAGGTGGGGTTGGATTAGGGAAGTCGACGGGAAAACACCCGAACCCGGTGTGTTGGTTAGAGGTTTTGGGTGGGAGAGAAAGGTTCGGGTGGGGTGTTATCATATTTTTTTTTCCTTATCTTTGTGACCCGTTTTATTTGACGTAGTGGGGTAGGGGGGGGGAGACAGAAGATGGAAAAGGAAGAGGAGGTGGTAGGGATGATGATGAAGAAGAGGTGAAGAGGAAGAAGGGAAGGGAGGATGATGATGAGGAGGGAAAAAGAAAGAAGAAAAAAAAAAGAATAAGCAGGAACAAGAAGTATGTTTGAAATTTCATTTCAGGGGGAAAATTACGGAAAAATGGGCGATGAAAACGAAAAAAAAAAGAAAAAAGAGAGAGATGATGAAAATTTAAGAAATCGTTAAATAAAAGCCCAAAAAAAGACAATTAAAAAGAAAAAGAAGAAGAAAGTAGAAAAAAAAGGGGGGAGGAAGAAAAGACGAAAAAAAAAAAATGAAAAATTCCCCAAAAAAAGAAGAGAAGAAAAAAGTCGAATTTAAAATTTCACCCAGCTGGAGTATAAAAGTGATAAATGTCTTCTGGTCAGAGGAGTCAACCCGTTGGGTTTTTCATTTCTTACTTTGATTAGTTTTTGTTATTGTTATCATTTTTTGAAAATTTTCTTGTTGTTTTCTATCATATTTTGATTAAATTGTCGTTTGTTATTGTATTGTTAAACGTAATTATTATGATTAGTTAGTTTCTCAATTTTTTTTTGGTATTTTCTCCTTTTATTTTTTTAGTTTTTAACCCTTAAAAAAATATTATTATCAGTTTTTATTATATATTATATTAATATAAATAAATTATAAATATTATAATTATAACATTATATTTATATGTGTGTGTGGGGTTTTTAAATTTAATGATAATAGTAGATGATAGGAAATGGTAAAAAATAGATATTTAAAAATTATATTATAAAATTAAAACATATAAAATATAAATTATATTAATATATAAATATATATATAATATTTTGTGTGTGTGTGGTGTGTGGTGTGTGTGGTGTGTGTGTGTGTGGGTTTGTGTGTGTGTGGGGGTGTGTGTGGGTGTGTGTGGGGGTGGGTGTGTGTGTGTGTGGTGTGTGTGTGGGTTTTGGGTGCAGTGAAAAAGACCCCAGTATAAGATAGCAAAGAAAGAAAGATAAAAAAGAGATAAAAAACAGACAAAAAAGGGAAAAAAAAAAAAGAAAAAAAAAAACCGTAACCCAGGTCTTATTTTCATTGCTCCTGCGATTTTCTCGTTGATGTTTTTTGTGGAGTTGTGAGAAGTGGGTTCTTAGTGCCAAACCCAATGGGGGTTTCGTCTTAAGGGTATTGGTTGAAGACGAGATCTCTGGTTTTGTCGAGATTCGGAACGGTAGCTTTTGGGGATTTGTGAAATTTGGTGATTTAGTAGGGAGGGTTTTTCCGTTTTTTTGCTAGATGTGGGAAAATTGTTTTTTGGTTTTTGGTTGTTTGTCTTCGTTTTAAAAAGATTTTCAGGGGAAATCTTTGAAAAAAGTTTTTAGGTTGGGTTTTCCTTGTGTGGATGGTTTTCTTATTTAATAATTGATTAAATTTTTGATTTTTTTTAATGATTTCTTTCAAGTATGAAAAAATCACTTACAATGGAAAAAAAAGAAATGTGAGAAATTTTAATAGGCTAGTTACGGCCCCTAAATCGTAAACCCCATCCCATACAAGATTGGCCTGTCGGTTATTTGTTTTTTATTTTCGGCCCAAATAATTTTTGGGGATATTTTTCCCGCGGTTTCGAGTTGGAAAACGTTTGGGTGACCAAGTTTTTGTTTTTGTTCGGTTGGGGTCTTTTGCTGTTTGAGAGAGTGATTTTGTTTTGTATGTTAATGGTTCCTTAAAGACTTAAACAACAGCGCGAGCGCCCCAAACCCCCAACAAAAAACAAACAACAAAATAAATATTATAATATATTTTTTTATATATTTTATATGTATTTATTATATAATTTTAATTATATTATAATATATTTTAAAAATTTTTTATATATATATAATAATTTAATATATATAATAAAAAATATATTTTTCTCTTTCTCCCCCCTTCTCCCCTTTCTTCTTTATATTAAAAATATATAATATAATATAAATTTTTATATAAAAATTATAATATATTTCCAACAACAAACATATTATGTATATAAATTTAATATATAATATATATAATAAATTTTTTATTATTTAAAATTTTTATTTAACAAAACACACTTAATTATATATTTAAAAATTTTAAAGTATATATTTTTATTGAAAATTTATTGTTATTGATTTAGCTATGTGTTTACATCAAACCCCTTTTTTATTATGTGGGATAAATA
>NW_028234789.1:0-2500 GCF_977035675.1 Penaeus japonicus | reverse complement strand
TGTCTTTTCTTTCTCTCTCTTTTCTCTTTCTTACTTTCTCTCTCTCTCTTCTCTCTCTTTTCCCTTTCTATCATCTCTCTTCTCCTTTTTATTCTCCTCTCTCTCCTTCTTTTTCTCTAACAACCTTTCCCTTCTCCTTTCCCTCTAAAACCCCTTTTCCCTCCCCCCTCTCCTTCCCCCTTCCTTTCCAAACCCTTCCTTCATCCCCCTTTCCCACTTCCCCCTTTTCAATCCCTATTCTTTTCCCCTATTCTCTCCCCCAAAATTAAAAAACAATAACGCCTTTGTATCGAAGGTGGTAATAGTTTTTAAAGGGCCTATGAAAACAATGACTGTGGGCGAGGCTGTCATTTTCATTTCATTTGCAGAAATTTGCTCGTGTACGACAAGCATATAGCGAATTTTGTGGGTTATGTGTTATGTTGGTGGTTTATTGTGTTTTTTTGTCGGGGGTTTGTGGACTTGCCTTTGTTATTTTTTTATTTTTATTTTTTTTTTTTTTTTTGTATTTTTTCGGTTGTGGCATATTTTTAAAAGATTAGCCACTTCACTTTAATTGGTGGGTTAGAGGACGACATTGAAAGGATAGTTAATGTGATTTCTCTTCTTGCTTTACTTTTTATTATATTGGTATTTCTTAAAAATATTACTAAATTTATAATTATTTTTTACCCCTTTTTTTTTTGCTATCAGTATTCATTCATTTTTGTTATCAATTTTGATTTTGTCTTACATTGCTGTTATTGTATCATTTCACAATTATTGCATTATCGCAATTATGTTTTCTTTATTGCTTTTATATTTTTTCATGATGATTGTTCCTTACTTTCGTTGTTTGTTTGTTTTTTTATTTTTTTCAGCATTTCATTGTTTCATTTATCTTTTTTCCCTTTCATTTTTCTTATATTATAAAACTGATATCATTTTTCATGTTTAATCCTCATTGTCATTTTCGATTTCCTTATTTTTCTATCATTATTCATTTTAAAAACCAAGTGTTTTAATCTCACCCTTTCTATTCTGGCTATTATCATCATTAATATTTCCATTTTTTTTATTATTACAAAACAACAACCCAATACGATTGTTATCATTATTGTTTTTTTAAACATCAATTTTTATTTTTTGTTTTTCATTACCTCATTTTTTTATTTCATTTAATCTCATTTCCCTCTTTATCATTACTATAAATATCATTATCACTATCTTACCCTCTTTTTATTTTTTCCCTTTTCATTTTAATATCACCATCTCATATTTTTACTTCCTCCTTTGTTACCCTGTACCTTTCCCGTATCCTGTTTTAAATTATTAAGTTCTTTTTTATCTCTGCTTCCTTGCTTAGGATGGTAAAGAATAATCATCCTTGTTGATTTCCTGTGCAACGTCATGCAATTTCATGACTAATTCCAGTTGATGCATTAGCAACATTTTCGTCTCTGTCGCCTTGATTTAGATTGTTTGATGGTTTTGTGATTGGTGATATGATTAAATAATTTATGTTGATCGCTGTGTTGGTGTCCATATGATATAATTAATTATGTTTGAAGTTAATTGAGGTCCTTATCATTCTAATTATTGTTCTCTTAACTGTGGGCTTTGATATATTATCCGATGTTTCTATCATACTATTTTTTTATCATTCTGAAATCGGAGAACGAAAAGTTTGGATGGTTGTTTAATATAAAATAGTCATATAATTACCCATTTCTTCCAACACATAAAGCATTATTTTTATAACCTAATCAGTGTTGCAAACCACATTCTGTCAGTTCAAATAGATTTCAAAATGTTATTTCAATTCCGTAAAGTTGTGGTAAACTTAATATAAAGAAAAACATCTATTATGGCATGAAATTTTATCCAGTATCATCTATTTCATAGTTTCCTCTGTATTGTTATGTTGTTCTTACTGTGGTAACAAAGTTTGATATACAAAGTATAAAACTTTCGGGGAATTTAGTATCAAAA
The DNA here is from genome assembly GCF_977035675.1 of Penaeus japonicus. Classification (NCBI taxonomy): domain Eukaryota; kingdom Metazoa; phylum Arthropoda; class Malacostraca; order Decapoda; family Penaeidae; genus Penaeus; species Penaeus japonicus. Next base: position 529 of record NW_028234789.1, on the reverse strand, counting down.
TATGGCGTCGTAAACCCGTAGAGTTATTCCAGCTATAGCGTTTTCCCCCCCTCAAAATTTGTCTCTTTTCGCCGTCCTTTGGGCGCGCCTGACGGCTTGTGCTGAAGTTATTGTCAAAAAATATGCCTTGTGGAGTAAAAAAATTCAGAAAACAGCAAAAATGCCAAAAGAAAGATTTTATGTGCTTGTTGTTGGATATGCATATGTCTTACATTGAGTGTGTGTGTGTGTGTGTGTTGTGTGTGTATTTTGTGTGTGGTTGTGTGGTGTGTGTGTTGCGTGTGCGTTGTGTTTGTGTGGGGTCGTGTGTTGTGTGTGTGTGTGTGGTTTTAGTTTTGGTTTAATTTTTTATATATATTAATATTATATATTTTTTATATTTATGTGTGTGTGGTGTGTGTGTGTGTGGTGTGTTTGTGTGTGTTGTGTGATTGTGTGTGTGTGTTGTGTGTGTGTGGTGGGTTTGTGTTTGTGTGTATGTTGTATATTATATATTTTTATATTTATTTAATATATATTATTAATATTT
>NW_028234788.1:5000-7500 GCF_977035675.1 Penaeus japonicus | reverse complement strand
TAGCGACATATATCTCTTATACATATATGCCACTGCTTGTGATGATGATGGTGATTAAGAAGGTCAATGATGATGAGGATAATTAGAATAATCATGATAAGGAAAATCATAGTGCAGATATCATCATGATTTTTTTTAATCACAATAAATATTCAAAAAAATACAACCATAAAAAAACAAGAAGAAAATAGAGAAAGATTAAATCATTCCCCCCAAAAAATAAGAAACGTGTTTACGAAACCCCGCACAAAGAGAGAAGCCTCAAGGTAGCTGACATGACCCAAGCTCATAATCATGTCCATGAAAAAATCCGGGTCAACTTAGGTCGAGCCTGATTTATTCCCATTCGCATACAGAGCCGCTCGTTGCACAGTAGTTACCGTGCGAAAACCTGCGCTGAAATATAACTGTGATATCAGCGTCGTGGCCCCACTATTAAGCGCTTATCGATCGTCAGGTGTTTTCGCGCGCCAAGCCTGACGGGTGATGCGGCCTGAACACCCACAGCTTACGTGTTTTATCTAAGCGTTATCTCGTGCCGCTTGCCACCTCCCTCTGCCCATCCTTCAGTAGTTATCGGGAGAAATCAATAGAAACCTTCAATTTAGTTGTCGGTGCGTGCAATATTGAACTTCATCGTTTTAATATGCAAATGAATCCGCGCGTCGAGACTGGATGCAGCGGATTCTCCTTTACACGAACGATAACATGAGTCGACGAATCAAGCGCGTCTGTTACGTGTTTCTTGAAAGGTGTTTTGTTTCGTTTTCTAATTCTTCTCTTTTCTTTTCTTTTTTTATTTGTCTTTCCTTTTGATTAGAATTATCTTTTTTTTTGTTGTTGTTGTTGTTGTTTTTATCTGTGTCATTTTTTTCCTTTTTTACTCCGTCTTCCTCTTCTTCTTCTTTGTCATCATTGTCTTCGTCTCCTAATATGTATGTATATAACCATATGAGTATGTATACATACTTATATACATACGTGCATATATATATATATATATATATATATATATATATATATATATATATATATATATATATATATACATATATATATATATATATATATATATATATATATATAATATATATATATATAATATATATACATATATATATATAACATATATATATATATATATACATATATGTAATATATATATTATATATATATATATATATATATATATAATATATATATAATATATATTACATATATATAGATATATATTATATATAAATCTATATATATATGTATAATATATATATAATATATATATATATATATATTATATATATACATTTCTAATATAATATGTATATAATTATATTATATATCTAGCACCGTAGCGCAGGTATATTATATATATATTATATATATATATATGTTTATATACCTATATTTCTATATACTTATATATATATATATATATATATATAATATATATATATATATATATATATATGTATATTTTATTGTTTAGATTTTATATATTGATATTTCTATATATACATAGTTGCTATCTTATATATATATATATATATATATATATGTATATATATATATATTATATATCTCTATACTAAATATATATATATATCTATATAATGCATATATATATATATATATATTATATATAATGTTAGTTTATATTTATTTATATATTTAATATTTATGATTTATCGTTATTTTATGTAGTTTATATCTTGATTATTTTTATATTTATATAGATATAGATTTTTATATGCCATGATATATACTACGATGCATATATATATATATATATATATATATATATATATATAGTTTTTATATTTACAATATTTATATAGAGATTTTTATATTTTATTTTTATTAATATATATTATATATATATATATTATTATATTTATTTTAGGTTAGATAGATAGATAGAGTGTATTAGATAGATAGATAGATAGATATAGATAGATAGATATAGATATAAATATAGATATAGATATATATGTATATATGTATTTATAAATATATATATATAGATATATATCATATATATATTATATATATCTATATATTATTTATATCTATATATATTATATATATCTATATATATATATATATATATATATATATATTATATATATTTATATATATATATATGTATGTATACACACACCACACACATACACACACACATACACACAAATATATATATATATTATATATATATATATATATATATATTAGTGATATATATATATATATATATATATATATATCTATATATAATATATACATATATATATATATATATATATATATATATATATATATATATACATATAGAATATATATATATTATATATATATATATATATATATATATATGTATATTATATATATATATATATATATTTATTTATTTATATATATATTCATATATGTAGATATATATATATATATATATATATATATATATATATATATATATATATATATATATATATATTATATATGC
>NW_028234787.1:15000-22383 GCF_977035675.1 Penaeus japonicus | reverse complement strand
AGGAAGAGGAGGAGAGAAGAGGAGAGCTGAGAGAGAGGTGAGGAGACGAGACGCGAGGAGGGAGGGAGGGAGGGAGGGAGGGAGGGAGAGAGAGAGGGGGGGTAGGGGGAGAGAGAAAAAGAGCAAGAGAGAGAGAGAGGGAGGGTAGGGGGAGAGAGAAAAAGAGCAAGAGAGAGAGAGAGAGCAAGAGAGAGAAAAAAAGAGAGAGAAAGAGAGAATGATGACAGCGTGCAGGCTGAGGGAGAAAGAGACGAGAAAGAGAGGAGAGAGGAGAGAGAGAGGAGAGGAGGAGACGAAGGAGAGAGAGAGAGAGAGAGAGAGAGAGAGAAACAGCATGTGATATATACAAATAAATGCATCTAAATCTAAATACAGACAAATACAAACACACACAAAAGGATACACAAACACCATACATCCCACACACCCTCCAATATCTGCAATCACTCCATAATCACACTATTTATCTTCACCATCACCATCACAATCACCGCCATCTCACCATCCCAGGAAGGCTGTGCCGGAAGTCGATCTGTGATCTGGCTCCTTTGTTTCTGTCCTGAGTTGGGACGGGGAGGGGAGGAGGGGAAAGGAGGGGCGGGAGGGGGGGAAAGAGGGAGTGGGGAATTTGGGAGAGGAAGGGAGAAGGGAGAGGGGTATGGGGGAAAGGAGGGGGAGGGGAATGAAGGAGAAGAATGGGAGAAAGGAGGGAGAGGGGGAGGGGAATGAAGGAGAGGAATTGGGGAAAGAAGGGAGAGGGGGAGGAGAAGGGAGAGGGGGAGGAGAAGGGAGGAGGGAAAGGGAGGGGAATGAGGGAAGAGGGAAGGAGGGAGGGGAGGAGGGAGGGGGAAGGGAATAGAGGAAGAACGGGGGAAGGATGGGGGAGGAGGGAGGGGGATAGGGGAGGGAGGGGGATAAAGAGAAGGGATGAGGAGGCGGCATTGGGGATATGTATGGCAGGGATGAGATGATAGCGAAGGATACCGCAGAATATCTTCTAGAATGTCGTGGGGGCGAGAGGAAGGGAGGGAAGGAGGGAGGAGGAGGAGGAGGAGGAGGAGGAAGGAGGAGGAGGAGGAGACGAAGGAGGGGGGAGGAGGAGAAGAAGGTGGGAGGGAGGGAGCGAGGAGGAGGAGGAGGAGGAGGAGGAGGAGGAGGAAGGGAGGGGACGGATAGGACGGGAAATATGAGACTTGAACGTTATAAAAAAGTGAGGGGAAGGGGGAGAAGGGACAGGTGGAAGGAACGAAAGAAGGAAGAACGGATGGAGAGAGAGAGAGAGAGAGAGAGAGAGAGAGAGAGAGATAGTGAGTGAGAAAGAGAGATAGTGAGTGAGTGAGTGAGTGAGTGAGTGAGAGAGAGAGAGAGAGAGAGAGAGAGAGAGAGAGAGAGAGAGAGAGAGAGAGAGAAAGAGCAGCTGCATGCATACGGACACAATACACACACTCCCACAGAGTCAGTCCAAACAAACAATTAAAAATTGCCTCACTCTTAACCCCCTACCTACACCTCCCATCCCCCACATCCCCCACCTCACCTCCACACCTCCACCACCCAACCCCCTAACCCCTAACCCCCTACCCCTCCACCCTCTCCGCTTTTTATCCGAGTATTGCGTCAGAAGTCAACACGATATGAGTTGACACGTGTTAGGAAAAAAAGAAAGAAAACAAGAAAAACAATTCGGAAGAAAAACAGCATTAGCATCACTTTCGAAAAGAAGAAGACAAGAAAAACAACATTGGCATCACTTTCGAAAAAAGGGAAAACAAGAAAAACAACACGGAAGAAAAACAGCATTAGCATCATTTTCGAAAAAAGGAAGACAATAAAGACAACACGGGAGAAAAACAAACATTATCATCACTTTCGAAAAAAGGAAGACAAGAAAAACAACATTGGCATCACTTTCGAAAAAAAGGAAAAAAAAAAAAAACAATACGGGAGAAAAAACAGCATTGGCATCACTTTCGAAAAAAAGGAAGAAAATGAAGAAAGACAACACGGGAGAAAAACAGCATTAGCATCACTGAATATGCAAATGATGACGCTAAGAAGGGAACATTGTCAGACCTCAATGATAAGCCTCGCAAAATGATATAGAGTGATAACACCACAACACCCAAAAAGAAGAAGGAAATAGATAAGACAACGATAAAGCGACGGGATGAAGAGAAGGGGGGAAAGGATAAGAAGAAGAAAAAGATGAAGGAAGAAAAGATAGGAGATAAGAATGAGGAGGAGGAGGAGGAGAACGAAGGAAACAGAAGATAAAAAAGAAAAAAAAGAGGAAGAGAAACACCACGAGACGAAAATTTTTTTTTTTTTTTTTCTTTTTTTTTTTTTTTTTTTTTTTTTTTTTTTTTTTTTCGAAGACGAAAGAGGAAAAACGAAAGAAAAAGAAACATACAGATGAAAAAAAAAAAAAAAAAAAAAAAAACAGACACAAGCATATCTGGCATCACCATCGCCACAGCCATCACGTGTTCACCATAGGTCACCATGACATCATCACCACAACACATGTCAAATCCATGAGGCAACATGTCCACATGCAGCGTAAACATGTGTCTCTCTCGGGTGTTTCCGTTTCATCAAATTATTGCCATGCATTAGCCACACTGTTCTTAGAGTGGTGATGATGATGGTGGTGATGATGGTGGGTAGTGGTAATGATAAGGTGGTGATGATGGGGTGGTGATGGTGGTGATGATGGTGGTGATGATTATTATGATGACAGACAGACAGACACATATATCAAGAAACAAAACCACAAACACATCATCCCAACCCAACCCACCTCCCACTCCCCCTCCCCCTCCCCCAAAAGGCCGATTCCCCCTTCAACACCAAACAAACTAAGTCTACACGCGCGCGCGCGCGCACACACACACAAACACACACACACACACACACACACGCACATACACACACACACATACACACACACACCACCCTCTCATCCACAGCTGATTCGCCAATCGTTTAGAATCGCTGATCAAACTAACGGTCGCCGGACGGGGGGGAGGGGGGGGGAGGCGGGTGGGTGTGGGTGGTGGTGGTGGTGGTGATGGGGGGAGGCAGACATTACAAGGAGCAGCAGCAGCGTTGGTTGGTGTGTCTGTGCGCTTGTTCGTTTGTTTGCTTGTGTGCTTGTGTGCTTGTGCGTTTGTGTGTTTGTGCCTTTATGTGCTAGTGCGTTTGTGTGCTTGTTCTTGTGCGTTTGTGTGCTTGTGCGTTTGTGTGCGTGTGTGCTTATGTGCTAGTGCGTTTGTGTGCTTGTGCGTTTGTGTGCGTGTGTGCTTATGTGCTAGTGCGTTTGTGTGCTTGTTCTTGTGCGTTTGTGTGCTTGTGCGTTTGTGTGCTTGTGCGTTTGTGTGCGTGTGTGCTTATGTGCTAGTGCGTTTGTGTGCTTGCTTATGTGCTTGTGCGTTTGTGTATTTGTGCGCTTGCTTATGTGCTTGTGCGTTTGTGTATTTGTGCGCTTGTGCGTTTGTGTATTTGTGCGCTTGTGCGTTTGTGTATTTGTGCGCTTGTGTGCTTATGCGTTTGTGCGTTTCCTTATATGCTTGCTTGTGTGCTTGTGTGCTCATGCGTTTCTGCGTTTGCTTGTGTGCTTGTGCGGGCCGTCGCTACTACAACTGTTCTCCTTCTGGGTTTTTGTTTATATTTCGTTATGTTCCTCCTCGTTTTATCACTCCAGTTGCTTCTTCCTCTCTTTCATATTGTTATTCTTTTTCTTTTTTGGCTTCTATGTCTCTCCTTTTTCTTTATTTTTTTTCTTGTTCTTTTTCTTCGTCTTCTTTCCTATTCTTTTTTTCCTTCTTCTTCATTCTTTTCGACTCTTTTCTTCGACCCATTTTTTAATCACTGTTTTTCTTTTCTCTTTCTTCTACTGCCATTCTGCTTCCGCTTGTTAGAAAGGAGAGAGAGAGAGAGAGAGGGATGAGAGTGGTGACGGAGGAGAGTAGACGACGACTGAGAGAGAGGAGAGAGAGAGGAGGAGAGAGAGAGAGAGAGGAGAGAGGAAGGGAGGGAGAGAGGAGAGAGATGAGAGAGGAGAGAAGAGAGAGAGAGAGAGAGAGAGAGAAAGGAAGGAGGAGAGAGGTAGAAGAGAGAGAGAGAGAGAGAGAGAAAGAGAGAGAGAGAGAAAGAGAGAGAGAGAGAAAGAGAGAGAGAGAGAAAGAAAGACAAGGAGAGAGAGAGAGAGAGAGAGAGAGAGAGAGAGAAAGAGAGAGAGAGAGAGAGAGAAAGAGAGAGAGAGAGAAACAAGGAATTTTAAAACCCAAGTACAGACGAACGCCTCTGACATTTAAAAACCGGAAGTCACATACATTTAACGAGGAGGGGTGGGGAGGGGAGGGGGGTAGGAAGGGGGACAAAAGACCGTTGGCAAGTCGGAAGTAGAGATGGTGATGGGGGAGTGGAGAGAGGGGGGGGAGAGGGGTAGGAGGAATACAGATGGGAGCGTAAGGATCGGCGGAGGGGGGGAGACGGGAGAGAGGAGGAGGAGGAGGAGGGAGGAGGGGAGAGGAGGAGGGGGGGAGGAGGAGGGGGGAGGGAGAGGAGGAGGAGGAGGAGGAGGAGGAGGAGGAGGAGGGAGAGGAGGAGGAGGAGGAGGAGGAGGAGGGGAAGGGGGAGGGAATGAGAAATAATCCTAATTCGTAAGACTGACTGATAACGGTAAAACTGCTGAACTGATAATGGTTACGATCGTCGCGATAATAATATCAAATAATGATACTAAAAAGGATAATCAAATAACAACAACAATAATAAAGATAGCGATAACAGTAATAATAGTAGTAATAGTAGTAGTAGTAATAGTAGTAGTAGTAGTAGTAACAATAATAATAATAATAATAATAATAATAATAATAATAATAATAATAATAACAATAATAATAATAATCATAATAATAATAATAATAATAATAATAATAACAATCATAAAAATAACATCATTCATAACAACAACAAACGACCAAGAAGAAAATAACAAAACAAAATACACCAAAAAGTTTTCCCCTCAAAAACTAAAATAAAAAAAATAGGTTCTCTCTTGGCGAGATTAAGAGTCGCGAGTGACCGGGGTAGAAGCTGGCAACGACATGAGGGTACTTGAGGGAGGAGAGGAGGAGGAGGAGGAGGAGGAGGAGGAGGAGGAGGAGGAGGAGGAGGAGGAGGAGGAGGAGGAGGAGGAAGAGGAGGAGGAGGAGGACGAGGAGGAGGAAGAGGAGGAGGAGGGAAGCGGAGGCGGAGGGGAGAGGAGGGGAAGAGAAGAGGAGATGGTGGTGGAAAATGGGGAGAGAGGGAGAGGGGGGGGAGATGGAGGAGGTACAGGAGGAGATGGTGGTGGGAAAGGGGGAGAGGGGGATAGGAGAAGGAGGGAGAGAGAGAAGGTGGAAGAGGAGGAGGAGATGGTCGTAGGAGAGGAGGCGAGGAGGAGGATAGGGGAGAGGAGGAAGAAGCAGGGGGAAGAGGAGGAGGAGGAGGAGGAGGAGGAGGAGGAGGAGGAGGAGGAGGAGGAGGAGGGGGGGGGAGAAAGAAGAAGAGGGAGAAAAAGGGGAAGAAATAGAGAAAGAAGGAAGAGGAGAGAGACCAAGTATGGAAGATATGATAGTATACAACCCCCACCCCTCACACACACATCTCAACATAAAAAAAAAAAAATCCGAATATTCCGCGAAGAAACGGACACTCGATCCCAACCATTCAAAGAAAAGAAACGAGAGTGAAAAAAAAAAATAAAAAATAAAAACTCAGACGATCGCACCAACCCGCAACCATTGCATGCTGCACGCTTCACCTTTCCCGACATTGCAGTACAAGGATTCGACACAAGCCAACCATCTGTTTCATTGCAAAGCTAATAAACGCACATACGCATGCAATACATATCCGCAGGGTCTTTGCAACAGGCAAGGGGCAACGATTCCCAAACGACTGTAATCACTGAAATCTACGGGACATTTCACGTCACGCTCTCAATGGGGGGGGGGGGTATAAGGAGAGGGGAAGGGGGAAGAGGGAGGAAGGGGGAAGGTGATGGGGGAAGGGGAAGGAGAGGGAGGAGGGGGGAGGAGAGGGGGAAGGGGATGGGGAAGGGAAAGGAGAGGGGAAGGGGATGGGAGGAGAGGGGAAGGGGGAGGTAGAAGGAGAGGAGGAGGGAGGAGGTAGAAGGAGAGGGAGGAGGGGGGAGGAGAGGGGGAAGGAGGAGATAGAAGGGGAAGGAGAGGGGGAAGGAGGAGATAGAAGGAGAGGGAGGAGGGGGGAGGAGAGGGGGAAGGGGAAGGAGAGGGGGAAGGGGAAGGGGAAGAAGAGGGGAAAGGGAAGAGGGAAGGGGGAGATAGAAGGAGAGGGAGGAGGGGGGAGGAGGTAGAAGGAGAGGGAGGAGGGGGAGGAGAGGGGGAAGGGGAAGGGGGAGTGAGAGGGGCAGGGGAAGGACAGGAGGGAAGGGGGAGATGGAAGGAGAGGAGGAAGGAGGAGGAGGGGAGGGGAGGGGAGGAGACGGGAGGGGAGGGGAGAGGAGGAAGAGGCCTTATCAGCTACAATTCCTTCTGGCGCTGAATTTCTCTCGGTGATTCTCAGACATAAATCAGAATGAAATGAGTGGCATGATTAACCGGTGCTAATTCAATTCTGAAGGGATTTTAGTGGAATTCGTCTCTCTCTCTCTCACTCTCTCTCTCTTTCTCTCTCTCTCTTTCTCTATCTCTCTTTCTCTCTATCTCTCTATCTCTCTATCTCTCTCTCTCTCTCTCTATCTATATCTCTTTCTCTCTCTCTCTCCCATCTTTAAATACAAGAATATCGTTAACTGTAATGCTGATTTGGAGAGGCTGAGGCTTATGGCATATAGAAAGAGAGAAAAAAGAGAGAAAAAGAAGTGAGATAGAGAGAATAAGAGAAGAGAGAGATCAGTGAAAGAGAAGAGCTAAAGAGAGAATATCAGAAGAGAGAACAAGAAAAGAAAGAAAGAAAGAGAGAGAGAGTAAGAAAAGAAAGAGAGAATAAGAGAAGAGAGAGCAAGAAAAGAAACGAAAGCGAGAGAAGAGAGAAAGGCGGAGAGATACAGAGACAGAGACAAAAAGAGAAAGAAGTGCCTCGATTCATCAAAGCGACGACGACCGAGGGAGTTGCAAGTTGAGCCCAGGGAGCGAGTGAGCGACGTGTGCAAAGCATTATGCAAACCCAACACACACACACACACTGACACATACAGACACACACACACACACACTGACACATACAGACACATACAGACACACACACACTGACACATACAGACACACACATACAGACACACACATACAGACACACACACACACACACACACACACACACACACACACACACACACACACACACACACACACACAC
>NW_028234787.1:5000-7500 GCF_977035675.1 Penaeus japonicus | reverse complement strand
TTTATTGTTTTCCATTTTTGTTCTAGTGTTGTTGTTATTTTTTTTGTTTTCCATTTTTGTTCTAGTGTTGTTGTTATTTTTTTTGTTTTCCATTTTTGTTCTAGTGTCTTTGTTATGTTATTCAGTGTGCCCCTTTTTTCTGTTCTCTGTGCTGCTTTTGTGTGTGTTTTTATTCTGTTCTTCTGCGTGTTCTCTTTCCTCTTATTCTGTTTTGCGTGATCTTTGTTTTTTTTTCTTCTTATGACTCCGTTCTAATATCTTATTATTATGTTTCCTTGCGTTCTTATTCTATCCATCCGTATACCCCCCCCCCACCTACTCTCTTACATTAAGAGAAGAAGGAGAATGCGAAAAAAAGGAAAGACTAAAAAAAAAAAGAGAAAAGAAAGAGAGAAAAAAGGAAAAGAATTCGAAGACGAAGTACACGAAAGAAAATCGCGGGAAATGAAGGGGTCGCCTTGCCTTACCGCCATTTTTTCAAGGAAGGAGAGAGAATATGTGCGGGATATGGCAACAGCTAGAGTAGCGATGACGTAATCTCTCTCTCTCTCTCTCTCTCTCTCTCTCTCTCTCTCTCTCTCTCTCTCTCTCTCTCTCTCTCTCTTTCTCGACTGCTCCCTTCCTTTCCTTTCAGATTCTCCTATCTTTTTCTCCTGCAATCCTTACCTTTCCCTTTCTCTCTCTCTTCCTCTCCATGAGCTCCCTTCTTTCTTTCTCTCCCTCCCCCTTTCTTTGCTCTTTCTCTGTCTATTTTTGACCTCTTTCTCACTTTTCCTTTAACCTACCCTCCCTTCTTTCGTTCTTTTCCTCCCCTTACTCTCCCCTCTTTCGCTCTCTTCTCCCTCCCTTCCCCTCTTTCTCTCTTTTCCTCCCTTTACTCTCCCCTCTTTCGCTCTCCTCTCCCTCCTTTCACCTCATTCTCTCTCTTCCTCCCCTTACCCCCCACACTGTCTACTCCTCCTCCATCTTCCCTCTCCCTCGCCTCCCTCGTTCCTTAGAAAAGGAAAGAAAAAAAAATAAAGAAAAAAAGTTCCCACTTACATCCCAAACAGCTGTTTCCCTCACCCCCACCCCCACCCATCCCAACAGCTGCTTCATCTCCTTACGGCGTCTAACAACATTTGTCTAATAAGGATCATACTGTGACATCAAACAGCGCTATAATTACATAACACTGTAATCAAACAGAGTTGCGTAACGTCTCCTGTTTTTTTTTTCTTTTTCTTTTTCTTCTTCTTCAGAACAGCCAATGTTACACTGGTGTTCAGGGGGTATTATTCAGTGGCATTTATTAATATGCGAACCGTGGTTAGATAATAAATGGAACACTTTCACCAACTTCGTCTGTTACTTCTTGGGTTCTGTCTCTCTTTCTCCCTCTCTCTGTCTATCTCCGTATTTATCTATCTATTTATCCATCTGTTTGTGTGTGTGTGTCTGTGTGTCTGTGTGTGTGTCTGTGTGTCTGTGTGTCTGTGTGTCTGTGTGTCTGTCAGTTGTGTTGTCTGTGGGGGGGGGTGGTGTGGTCCCCTTTGTCTCTGTCTGTCTGTCTGTCTCTGTCTGTCTGTCTGTCTGTCTCTCTCATTAATATTTTAATATATATATATATAAATATAAATATATATAATAAGATATATATAATATATATATATATATATATATATATAAATAAATATATATAATATATATATATATATATAAGATAAATATATAAATATATATATATAAATACATATAAAATATATTTTATATATATATATATATATATATATATATAATAAATTATAATGATATATATATATATAAAATATAATATATAGAGATATATAAAATTATATAATAATAATATATAATATATATATATATATATATATATATATATATATATATATAATGTATATATCTATATTTATATATATAATATATATCTATATCTATATATATATAAAACAATGAAATATATAAATAAAACAATATATATATACACACATATATATTATACACTTATATATATATATATATATATATATATATATATATATATATATATATATATACAAATATATATACAAATATATATAAATAATAACAAACCTTTATGTGCGTCCGGATTAGCATGTGATAATAACCCACTGTAATCAAGAACATAAACCTTACCTGTAATATGCTAATTTATTAATAGAACTCCGCCGTGATACAACCCTTTCCTAAAGAGGCCGAGAGATTCAGTCACCTTTCTCTTTTTATCTAATTATCTACCTGTATATAGCTCAAGGTCTATCGGATCATATATCGATCTGTTATTCATCTACCTCTATATCTATCAATCAGTTTTAATATTCATCATCCTATCTACATAATACATAATGGAAGCAAAATATATTAGTCTTATCCCCCTCCCCCTCCCCCTCCCCCTGCCCCTGCCCCTGCCCCTGCCCCCACCCCCGGGTAGATCGATAGATATACAAACAGATCAATAAATGTGTTAGCTAAGATCCAC
>NW_028234786.1:0-7902 GCF_977035675.1 Penaeus japonicus | reverse complement strand
CATATGCCATCATGGAAATTCTGTTGTGTGCTGTGCAATTTTTTATAAGTTTGGTGTAGTGTCAATAGCGAAGGAGAGAAGCGAGGTATAGAGAGTAGAGAAACATAAATCCAAAATACAGACATATGCATACATGATCCACACTGACTACTTAAATGTAATAGCGAGAGAGTGAGAGATAAGAAATTGTTAGTGTTCACGTGTAAGAGAGAGGAGAAAAGAAAAAAAGTAAAAAAAGGAAAAAAACCGGTGAGAAAGACAGTTGAAGAAAAGTGCAATAAAAGAGAAAATGAGACTTTGTGATGAGAAGCCAGCGGTGCTTCAACGTAAGATTTTTCAGTTGTTATGAACGTTGCCATGGTTGGACTATTCTTAAAGTTCGCTTACACTTGTTTGCGTGATGGTCGATTCATTGCCTTGAATGTGCCAGCCCTTTTTATTTGAGAACTATTCTTATTCATTATCATTCTCTTAATCATTATTCTTAATTCTTATTATTCTATTGATCATGTCTATTCTTAATTCTTATTATTCTGTTAATCATGTCTATTCTTATTCATTATCATTTTGTTAATCATGTCTATTCTTATTCATTATCATTCTCTTAATCATGTCTATTCTTAATTCTTATTATTCTGTTAATCATGTCTATTCTTAATCATTATTATTCTGTTAATCATGTCTGTTCTTAATTCTTATTATTCTGTTAATCATGTCTATTCTTATTCATTATCATTCTGTTAATCAAGTCAATTCTTAATACTTATTATTCTGTTAATCATGTTTATTTTTAATCATTAGTCTTCTGTTAATCATATCTATTCTTTATCATTATTATTATGTTAATCATGTCTATTCATGTCAAAGTATTCCTTAGGTAACCAGACTTTATTTTTATGTAAATAATGTTATTAATGAAGTGAATAATGATATTACTAGTAATATGGTACTATTATAGAATGCTATTCTACTATTACCACTACTAATATTTTTACTGCTAATGATGAACATGATAATAGCGATGATGATGGTGATGTTACTGATGATAATGATGATGATGATAAACAATGAGAGTGAAAATAGTAATAATGATAACAATGATAATAAAAATGATAGAAATATAAAATGAATGATGATGAAAGTAATGGTGATGATCGTGATGATAATGATGATTAAAAAGGAAGATGATCTAATTATGAAATGATAATGACGACGATAATAACGAAAGGCTAATAATAATATCAAACACTACTTTATTACAACGATAATACTGCATGATAATGCCAAACAATAAATATATTACTAATGATGATAATGAATACGAACAATAATGATCATAACATGAGTAATCCAACAATCCACGGGAGGTGTGTGTGGTCCTTCATTATATGTGTGTTTGTGTCTAAACGCCCGCTTCCCGATCAATCGCCCTCAGATAGATCTGTCCTGAATACATCGACTCTTACTCCTGTGGTTACAGTAAGAGGCGGCAATGTATTGTTTTTTATTATTATTATCATTATTATCCATGTTACATTATTTATTATTATTATTATTATTATTGTCGTTATTAGTATTTTCATTATTAATTATTATTATTATTTTATTATTATATTGTTATTATTATTATTATTATTATTATATTATTATCATTATAATTGGTAGCATCAATTATTAATTATTTTATTATTATTATTTTTTTATTATCATCAATTATTCTTATTTATTATTATTATTATTTTTCTTTTCATTATTTTTTTCATTTTTTTTTCATTATTACTAATATTATTATTATTATTATCTTATCATCGTTATTTATTATTATTATGATTCTCATCATACTTATGAGGATTATCATTATTTTAAGATTATCATTATTATTATTATTATTAATATTATATGATTATCATTATTTTTTATTATTATTATTATTTTTTATATTATTATCATTATCATTATTATGAATATTACTCTTATTAAAAGATGATATTGATAATGATGATAATAGTAATGATTACAACAATAATGATAATAAAAGAGATAGTGATAATCATAATGATGATAATGATAACAACAACAATAGTAACGATAATTATGATGATGATATTAATAATGATAACAATCATTATGATGATAATAAGGATAAAGAGGATAATAGAAATGATAATATTCATAATGATATTAATATTGATGATATTATTGAAATAATACTGAAGATGAAAATGCTAGTAATGATAACAATGATAATGATATCTATAATGATAATAACAATAATAAAATAAACAATAATAATTATCATAATGATGATAGTAATTGTTATGATAATGTAATAATGAAAATTATGATAATAGTAATTATGATAATGATAATAATGAGAATAGAAATCAGAAAGGTGATAACAATAATGATGATTATAATGACAATGGTAATTATAACAATGAAAAGGATAGTAGTGATGATGGTAAAAATAATGATGATGATAATGAAAATGAAAATGATGGTAATGATGATAAAAATAATGATGATGATAATGTAAATAATAATGATGTTCATGATTATAAAAGTAATGATCATGATAATAATGGTAATACGTGTAATGGTGATGATGATGGTAATATAGATTCCATTGTCAATAGTGATAACATAAGTTAAAGTAGATAATATCAATAATGATAATGAAGATCATAACAAAAGTAAAAGTGATGATGATGATGATAATGATGATGACGAGGGATGAAGAGGATAATATTATAAGAAAGGATGATGATGATGATGATAATGATTGATGATGATTGATGATGCATAGATATACGGTCTTGGAAGTGTTGACACAGAAAATATACAAACAGTCATGCAGGCTTGCTAATGCATGTGTTTGTATATGATTTTCACGTGTTGCACAATAGCTGATCTGGAATAAACGCAGAAAGATTCCCTGGCGAAACACTGACTTCAAGACTTTTAGGCACAAAATGGTTTTAAAAATCCTCTTATCTCTCAGCAAAAGTCGGGCGAAAAGAACTTGAAAATTCCATGCTCTCGAAGTCTATCGCTTCAGAAGTTTTCTACTGAATGGGGTCATTTGTGCGACAAATTCTTATGAACCTGTTGAGACGGAAAATGTTTCTGCATTTCCTACACGCAGAGGTAAAGCCGGAGTGACGCATACATTGTACAGGGATAGTATGCCTCGCAATGTGTCCGTAGGTGCATCTAAGGCATATGCGCTGTCAGATCTTTATGCAGGGCTAAAAGGAATACATTCGTAAATCTGAACCCACAGCCATACACGGAAATGTTTTCTATATCTTCGCCAATCTCTGGACAAGTGAATATGTAAATAAATCAAGGGTTGGTGTTGGAGCGCATGGCATGAAAGAGGCAGGTTGGTTCATGGATGCCAAAGGTTCAAAGTCACAACTATTTTTTTAAAGGGAAGAGCAAGCGGAAGGTCTGAAAGAGAAATAAACATAGGGGAGAATTCAGGAAGGGAGCTTAACCCTTTACGTAGGTGTAGGTGTACGTGTGTGTGTGTACGTGTGTGTGTGTGTGTGTGTGTGTGTGTGTGTGTGTGTGTGTGTGTGTGATTGTGTGTGTTCGTGTTTGGTAAGGGAGGGGCCACAGTGGGAGTGAGTGTTCAGTGTGTGACAGAAGTCCCAACGCCGAGAATGGTTGGGTTTTTGTCAAATCTGTTTTGTATCACGTCTTGTACCTTGCCACCCCCCCTCCATTCCCCCTCCTCATCGTTTGAGCCTATCTGTTTGCATCCCTTCCTCTCTTTCTTCCTTGCTATATTCTCTCCATCTACGTTTGTTTATCTATTGTACTTGTACCTGCATTTTTTGTAATTATTCTATCTCTTCCACGTACCAGATACCAACATTATAATTGATTTATTCTCCATTACTGCCATTTTACCAATTTAGAATACATATGCTGTTCTCTCTCTACATACATATATGTTCTAAAAAAACAGTTAAGTGCCAAATATAACCACACACATCAACAAATGGACATAGACGGAGCAGAAACATTTGCTATAGTATTGACTTGAGGAAAAAATACAGCAATAAATACTGAAAGTGGAAATTATTTGGCCGGGAGCTGATCCGCACTTTATACCAGACGTAACGTCCACGTCGTACATAGAGGTTGACACGCACTCCAGGCTTTCCCTAATCTGCACAGGAGTCAATCGTCTCACAAGCACGTGAATAGGCTTTATTCCCCAGTGCTTCATGGTCGTGGTCTCTCATAGCAATCGCAATTGTTCTCGACTTCCTTGTTTTCGAGCATATCTTTTCCATCATCAAGACCTGGTTTTTTTGATGCCACTTGACGCCTCTACTGTAACCACGGAGTAGTGTCGAAGGATCAGAAAAGAATTCATTTGATGGCAGGACGGATTTGACTCAGGAATCGGCGTTTAGACACTAACACACATATAATGAAGGGACAACACCCGCATTGACATCCTCTCGTTGAGATGCAGTGCAGACTAAGGTTAGATTACTGCCCGTGTGTAAGCGGATCGCAGTCCCCAAATCGTTATTCAAGAACTCGAGTTCACCCCTTGGCCCCTGTATTAGCCACCTGGCGCCCATTGTCCGCACGCATAAAAGTCGGGAACTCGGGTAAGGGAGGGCCGGCAGTATGCACGGACAGGGGGGCGGGGTTGTGTGAGTGTGAGTAGTGAGTGAGTTTGTGTTTGATTGTGTTAGTATTAGTGTGTGATTGTGTTTGTGATAGTGAGTGTGGGAGTTTGTGATATTGAGGTGGTGAGAGAGAGTTGTGAGAGTGTGAGACTGGTGAGTAGGTGGCGGTGGGGAGGGGTTATTGTTAGTGTGTGAGAGTTAGTGATGTGATAGATATATTATTAGTTTTTTTATTTTTTCCACACCCCCCCCCCCCCCCTCCCCCCCCCCCCTAGTGATATAGAGAGATATCAGATACATACATGCATACGGAGATATATATATATATATATATATATAGAATTGTGAATAGATTGTTATATATATATACAATATATATTTAGATATATAGTTATATATTATATATATGTTATATATATATTATATATATTATTATATTTATATCTATATATATAATTATGTTATATACAGTTTTATATCTATAATATATTATATATATATATATTTTTTATATATATATACTAATCTATTATATATATTTATATATATATTGTATATATATATAAAAATATATTAAATATATATTATATTATATGGATATATATCTATATATATATATATATATATCTATATATTTACACTTATGTTGTTGTATATATATATATATATATATTATATATTCTATATATTATATATATATATATATATATATATATCTATATATCCCTACCATCCGTACACATACTATAATGTATTTAGAAATTATATTATTGACACGCAAACCTGTACGTTTCCTACGTTCTGTCTCTCCTTCGTAACCAATTCAATATATATCAATATTCTAATATATATTATATCTCTATTTCTCTATATATATATAATATATATATATATTTATATATATATAAATATCTAAATAATAATCTATATATATATATATATTATATTATTATATATATATATATACGTATGCCATGTATGTTAATATATATATATATATTGATATATTTTTTATATATATATATATATATACGTATATGGATGTTTGTATATATTTATATATTTTTAGATTAATATATTTTTTATATATATATAATTATATAAAATTGTACATACATATATTTTATACATGTTATATATATTGAAATATATATATTTATATATATATAGATTATATTATATATTATATATATATGTGTATATATATATATATCAAAATATATATATATAATATATATATCTATGGTATATACATTTATATATACCAATATTTATTACATAGTATTTATATATATATATATATATATATATATATATATATATATATATATATTATGTTATATATATTGTTTTTGTGTGTTGTGTGTGTTGTGTGTGTGTGTGTGTGTTGTGTGTGTGTGTGTGTGTGGTGTATACATAAATAAATTATTATATAGATATATATATATACCCCCCCCCCCCCCCCAAATTATATATATCTATATATCTATTATATATATATTATATTTATTATTATGCACTTTTTATTGTATATGTATAAATATGTGCATATATATATATTATATATTTATATATATTTTAATATAATTTTTAAAATGTTATAAAAGGGATAAAATGAAACAATGCATTTTGTGTGAAAATTTTTTTTAATGTAGTTTTTTAAAGTATGTATGTAAACAAACATGTGAAACTACACAAGCAATTCTTTTTAAATAAACAATTTTCCCATTTGCTCCCGCATCCCCAATGATATCGTGTGCATTCGCACCTTCCGGGCTTTAAAAAATTTCCCGGCCCCCCGTTTCCCCTCGGAATAGAGCTCACTTTCAAAAAATTCTTTTCCCCTCTTTCTCCCCCGCCAAAGAAATGGGGCATTGTTTTTTAAGGGTTTTTTTTTAAACGCCGTACCCAAAAAAAATTAAAAATGATTCCCCATCTCAGTAAAATTTCAAAAAGGGAGAATTTCACTTTAAATTTTTTTCGAAAGATGGCCTCATTTGCGAGAAGGGGGAAGGGCCAAGTGGGGCGCGGGGGGGCGGGGGGGGGAGGGAAAAACGGGGGAAAGGGGCCCTCGGGGAATTCATATATTCAAAACCCGCAAAATATCGGGCACGAAAACCGCCCCGGCTGAGGGGAACTTTTGGGTTTTGAAAATTTCCGCAGAGCCCCTTTACACTATAAAATATAAACCCCACTAAATCACTCACTCACTCACACACAACACATACAACAAAACACACACACACACCACTCACACCTCACTCATTTCACACAAACACACTCCCCCCACACTAAAAACATACACACACCACACACTCACTCACTAAATCACCACTCACCCCAACACACCCCATTTTAAACTCACACTAAAAACTTACACACCACCCCAACACACACACACAAAAAAATTTAAAATTCTATTTATCTATTATCTATCTATCTATCTCTCTCTATAAAAATATAAAATTAAAATTTATAAAAAATATAAATATATATATATATTTTATATTTTTTAAAACACATAAAGAAAAGAGAGGGGAACCCACACACAACAACACATAAAACCCCACACCCACAACACCCACCCACACACAACACAATTATACATATATAAAATATAAAATTATATAAAATATTATTATATTTTATATAATTTTGGTGTGTGTGTGTGTGTGGCGGGTGGGGTGGGGGGTTGTGTGTATGTTCTTTTCCCCCCCCCCCCCCTTTTTTTTTTTGGGGGCTTAGGAAAATTTTTCCGGCATGGATTTCCTGGGACGTCCCAGCGGGGGAAGGGAAAATTTCTACCTCTCGTTTGCTTTTCTGTTTCCCCTCCCGACCGGCACCGGTATCATGTGTCTTCATTTTTCCCCCGCCCCCCCCTTCCGCCTTCCCCCTTTGACCCCCCTTAACCCCCCCCCCAACCCCCCCCCTTTGGGGAAAATTCCCTTTCCCCAAACCCAAAACCACCCCTTTTCTCCCTCCCCTTCCCCCTTCCCATCTTCCTCCCTTCCCCCACCCTTTTCTTCTCCTTTTCCTCCCCTTTCCTTCCCTCCCATTTTCACCCTTTTCTAAAAACCCTCGTCCCCCCCTTCGTTTTTTCCTCTCCCCCTCTCCCCCCCCCCTTTTCCACCTTACTCCTTTCCCCCTTTCCCCTTTTCATTTTCCTTGACGTTTTCTTTCTTTATTTTTCCTAAGGCCCCTGATTATTTTTTTTTTTTCCTCTCCTCTAATTTTTGCATTTCGTTTT
>NW_028234784.1:0-5237 GCF_977035675.1 Penaeus japonicus | reverse complement strand
AAAAAAAGAAGAAAAAAAAAAAGGGAAAAAAAAAGAAAGAAAATAGAAAACAACAAGAGGCAAACACTAAACGCCAAGCCCAGGTTTTCAAGCGAGCACACCCTCTTATCAGCTTTTCCCGACGACTGAAAGGGTGTTCTTTTTTTTACGTGTGTGTTAATCGTGGAAATATGCGCCTCTTATCAGCTATCTGTGGCCGATCTTGAGCCGGAGAGATAAGCTATCTGGCGGTGGCTGGGATCGAGGTGTGAAAAGTGTGTGTGTGTGTGAGTGAAGGGTGTTGTTGTGTAGTGGGATCATGTGTGTCGTATGGGTTGGTTGAGTTTGGTCGGTCGTTGTAAGGGGGAATTTTTGTGAGTTGTTTGTGTGTGTTATGTGCTGTGTGCTGTTTGTGTGTGTGTGTGTGTGTGTGTTGTGTGTGTGTGTGTGTTGTGTGTGTGTGTGTGTGTGTGTGGGGGGGTGTGTGGGGGTGTGTGTGTGTGGGTGTGTGGGTGTGTGTGTGTGTGTGTGTGTGTGTGTGCGTGTTTTCTGTCATGCTGGTTGCGTGTGTGTGCTTTTCATCTGATGTTGTGGGGGGAAAGTTCTAGTTACGTTGGCTGTGGATGAAACTTTTTTCATTGATTAAATTTGAGAGTTGCTTGCATTATTTTAAAATATTTGGCGGTAGTTGAAAGGAAAGATAGAGAGAGGGAGAAAAGGGAGAGGAAAAAAAAAAGGAGAAAGAGAGTAAAGAAAAGAGAGATAGTGGAAATTTAGGAGATAGAGAGAAGAGAGGAGAAGGAGGGGGGGGGGGGGAGAAATAAATAAAAGGAGAGACAGGAATGGAAAGGAGAGGAGATTAGGAGAAGGGAAACAAAGAAAGATAAAGACAGAAACAATTAAGATCGCGAGAAAAAAAGGACACTAAAAAAAGAAAAATAAAAAAAGGGAAAAAAAAAAATTTCAAAAACAAGTTTCACAAACCACCATAGAAAAAGCCTCTATATGATCCTCCCTCCCCCCCTCCCCCTCCACACTACCATTAACGAATTCCAAAAAAGTAAAACCTTTTATTTTCCCCCCCCTTTTTTGAAGAATGTAAAAATAAACCCCCCAAGCCACATTTTACACACAGCATCCGGACCCCCCATCCTCCCCAAAACCCTCGTTGGGGGGACGGCACCATTCTCCCATCCTAACCCTCGCACAATCACCTCTTTGCCAGTTTCACCATGGAGGGACTATGGTGATGGCCGGGGAAGAACTCAAAAATTTCAAATCTCCTCCTGGTGGTTTTCTTTTTGGGGGTTTTTTGTTTTTTTCTTGTTGGTTTTCGTTTGTTGTTTTTATTGTTATTGTTATTTTTATCATTTAGAAATGATTTCACGTGTTTTATTTTATTGTTTTTATTGTTATTTTCATCTATTATGGTAGGGGACATTAGATAATAGATGAAGTGATGTTAACTCAATGGTTTTAATAGCGATAATGATGATGGTGATTATTATTATTATTTTATTAATTATTATTGTTAATTATTTTTAAATTGTTATATATTTTTATTATAATAATTATTATCAGCGTGTCATTGTTATTGAACTATTTTGTTTAAATATTTTTAGTGGTATGTTATTTCATCATTATTATCCCCTTGTATTAATACTATTGCTGTTATTTGTTTATTTTTATTCAATTAAATTTGGGGTTTACATGTGTTTTTAAAGTATTTGTTGGTTATACATGTAGTTTTCCCCTTGCCCCCCCCCCCCCCCCCCCCCCCCCCCCCACCCCCCCCCCCCCCCCCCCCCCCCCCCCCCCCTTTTCATAAAAATTCGGTCCCCATTTTTTATCATTTTTATTTTAATATCCCCCAGCTCCCCTCCACATTTTTCCTTTTTTAAAACCCCCCCCCCCCCCCCCCAATTTAAAGGTTTTTGTCCCAACCCCCTCCGCCTCCGCCATCCACCCTAGAAAAAAAACAAAAAAACAAAAAACAAGAAAAAAATTTTGCATTGTTGATCGGAATCAATTATCATCCTATCTGACGCCAGCCCCCCCCCCCTCCTCCCGCCCCCCTCCTCTGCCAACGGTGGGGGCTGGGTGGGCCCCATGCCCACGCAGTCCCACGCGACCGCAGCAGGGGGCGGCGCTGCGGGTGCGGGGCGGCGGCGGCGGCGGGGGCGGCCCCTCGACAGCGGCTCCTGCGCGGGTACGGATGGGTCGTCGTGGTTGCCCCAAAGCCCCCCCTGCAGGTGAGGGGCGTGATAGATAGATAGATAGAGAGAGAGAGAGGATAGAAGAGAGAGGGAGAGGTAGAGGAAGGAGAGAGGAGAAGAGAGAGAGAGAGAAAAGAAGGAGGTAGATTTTTTCCCGTACTTATGGTATTTTGATTTGTATTTATTTATTAGTTATCCTTTCTATTCTGTGTGTTTTTATCCGTTTATTTTTATGTTATGTCTAATTATCTTTTGTTTGTTTATCGTTTTTTCGTGGGTGTCTTATTTAACCCATTTGTTTATTTTACTTTTTTTGCGCATGCATTGTGGTAATAAATGTTCTCTGTATTTGAGTTGTTATGTAGAGTGTTTTATTATGTTATGATTATGTTGATTATCTTTATTATTTTTATTATTATATGTTATTTTAAAATAATTACATCTTTTATTATTATTATTATTATTAAAATTATTTCATCTTGTGATTTGAAAATCGTAATTTGTTTAATCACTATCTTTTTTTCTACAAAATAAATATTTGTAAATTATGATGTTTATTAATTTATTTTTTAATTTGGTATATTTAGTATATTAAATGCATTCCCCCCAGTAGAATATCCTTTTAATCACGTAATACACAGATCTAAGAACATAAATTTGGGACATTTTCCCTTTTTTGGGTAAAATCAATACATTTAAATATTTAATACATTTATAAAAATTTTGCAATCCTGCATAACACAAACAACAAAGCAACACAACTGCAAAAATTCCAAACTGGGAATACATAATCCCAGTATTCACAATCACCACAGGATATTTGCATTAAGCGGGCAGAATTGGCTAACTAGTATTCCTTTGAAAGCAATTTTAAAAGGACCCTTTGGGTTTCAACACCAGTCTTTTTTAGGATCGCGAAGAGTAAAATTAATAATCTTGCTGATTAATGAGAGGTCTTCCCAAAATGAGGGAGAAAGAGAGGAGAAGGTGGTTTACATTTTTTTTTTAAATAGATATTTTTTTGTTAAAAAAAATTTTTTTTTTAATACTTTTCCTTTCTCCTCTTTTCTTTTTTTTTTCTTAAAAATCCTCCCTTAAAAAAAAAACCCCCCTTTTCCATCCTCCCCCCCCCCCCCCCCCAATCCCCCAAAAAATTCCCCCCCCCCCCCCCCCCCCACCCCCCACCCCCCCCCCCCCCCCCCCCTTCCCTCCCCCCCCCCCCCCCCCCCCCCCCCTCCCCCCCCCCTTTTCCTCTATTCTTTTTTTTTTTATTTTTCTCTCTCTCTCTCCTCTCCCTCCCCTCTTCCTTCTCTCTCTCTCTCCTGTCCTTCTCTCTCTCTTCCTTCTCCCTCCTCCTCTCCCCCCCCCTCCTCTCCCCCCTTCCCCCCCCTCTTCTCTCTTCTCTCTCTTCTCTCTCTTCTTCCTCTCCTCTCTTCTTCTTCTCTTTTCTCTCTCTCTTTTTTGTGTACCTATCTCTTTTTCTTTCTCTCTCTCTCCCTCCCCCTCTCCCTCCCTTCCTCTCCCTCCCTCTCTCTCTCTCTCTCCTCCCCCCTCTCTCTCTCTTTCCTTCTCTCTCTTCTCTCCCTCTCTCTCTTCTCTTCTCTCTTCTCTCTCTCTTGCTTTAAAAAACCAACACACACACAAAAACACACACAACCACAAAACACCACACCACACCACACACACACACACATACACACAACACCCCAACCATACACAACACACACCCACCACACACAACACACAAAAAACCCACACACACACAACACTCCTCACTCTTACTCACCATCTCACTTCCCGTGCTTTTTTAAACATACGGAAATTATTTTCCCCCTTTTTATGCGAAAAAAATCAAGGCTGGCCCATTTTTAAGGGAAAAAAGTGGGCCCCAGTGTTTACATTGGTTCCATAGGTGCGAACTAAATTTTCGAGAGAAATAACGTTTTAAAAAATCATTTAAAAAGGGCTGAGATTTATTGTAGGGGGATTTATCCAAAATTTTTTTTTGCGCAGGACCCATTTGAGATTTTTTTTTTTAAAATTTTTTTTGAAAAATGGGGGGGAGTGGGATTGGAAAATTTTTTTGCGGTGAATGACGTCAGGTATACACGCAGCACCCCCACAAACGCACACAGCCCACACACAAAAACCCCAAACACAAACACCACACCCCCAAAAAACACACACACAACACACCAACAAATCAACAAAAACACACCAAACGGCGCACTACACACAACCACACACACACAAACCCACACACACACACCACACACACCCCAAAACCAACACACACACCACACCAGCCCACACACCACAATAATTTATATATATATATATATATTTTAAAATTTAATATATTATATATATAATTACGTGTTGTGTGTGTTGTGTGTGGTGGTTGGTTGTTGGATTATATATAATATATATTTATAATTATATTTTTATTATTTATATAATATCTGGGGTTGGTGTGTGGGGTGTGGTAAAACGGCTTGTTTCGTTGATTTTTGATGAAAGGAAAAAATGGTGATTTAACTAATATTTTGTTGTAGAGTTACATAAAAAAGTAATTTTTTGCTGATTTGTATTTTTCCGGTTTGGTTTGAATTTTATTTGGGGTAATTTTAGGATTTTGTTTTCATATTTTTGCATTGACATTAATTTGGTAATTTTTTGGGATATTGGGCAGAAAATTCAAATTTAAAAAGTAGCTTCGTAATCTTATGAATTAAAGTGATTGTTATTTAAAAAATGTTTTTATTATATGATTAAATTTATAATGTAGAGGTGGGATATGATGTAATGATTTAAAATCCTATCTATCATTATATTGTATTATCTTTATCCCCCAAAAATCGTGTCTCTTTTTTTCTTTTTATTGGGGGCCTCAGAAAAATTTGGGAAAATGGGGGAAATGGGAAATATGGAAAGAAAAAAGGGGAGAAAAAGGGAGGGAGGATGGGAAAAAGGGGGGGAGGGATAGGAAAGGGGGGGGTAAAAAAAGGGAAAAGGAGATTGGGGTAGATAAAAGGAAGGGGA
>NW_028234783.1:7500-10000 GCF_977035675.1 Penaeus japonicus | reverse complement strand
TAAGCGTCTAAGCAAAAGAAAGAAAAAGATAATAATGAAAAATAAATTGATAACATGAATTATTATAAAAATACTTTTGATGAATGAATGCGATGACTACATATTTGAAACAAATGAATAGAAACAATGAAATGAATAAATGAATGAACTCAAAGAATAAATAGAATAAACAAAAGGGAAGAATAAAAAAGAACAAATGAAATACAACATAATGACCAAAACCTTTTGCTTTTCCTCTCGCACAAAACCTCTTACAATGTAACGGTCACACACACACACACACACGCAAACACACACACACACACACACTAACACACACACACACACACACACATAAACACACACACCCACACACACACACACACACTCACACACACACCCACACACTAACACACACACACACACACGCACACACACACTAACACACACACACACACACGCACACAAGTGGCTCGTAACGCTCGCTTAAGATCCCACTTGATTCGACAAGATGACTCCGCTCTCTTGGACGCGCACCGCTACACTCGAGCGCTTTTCCGCTTCGTAGTAGATCGTACACCGTGCAATTGAATAGATTAGATAAAAGATTAGATATTATTGATACATTAGACAATAGATTGAATTAGATTAGATAACAGATTAGATAATTTCGCTGCTTGTGAGGCGGTTTTCTCTCCAATCAGAAATTCGATAAATTCGGTAAATGTTAAAAAAATCGTTATTCGATTTTTAACGCACATTTGTAATGGTACTTGGGGGTTGCTATGGTATTTGTGTCTCTCTGTTTGTGAATGTGTGTGTGTGTAAGGGGGGGGGGTGTTTATGCGTGTTTGTGTGTCTATTGTATCTGTGTAAGTTTGTGTGTACGTATATATATATACATGTGTGTGCATCTGTTTGTGTGTACGTATATATATATGTGTGTGCGTTGGTTTGTGCGTGTGTGTGTGTGTATGCGTTGTATCTGTGTATGTATATGTGTGTATTTGTCTGTGTCTGCAAACGTGTGTGTATCAATACTCGTACGTGCTATCATACATAGCTCAACTTTCCAACACACCGAACTATAAAATTCAATCTTTGACTCTCATCCACTCCCTCCAGAAACAAGCAACGGAACCGCGGGTCCAACCACCGTGCCTAAGATATACCATCCTCCTTAAGTGAAAGCCTACGATAAGAAAAGAAAGTCCGGATACCATTACGAGATAGGCTTATCCATCCGGACATCCGAGCCGTAATCGACCGGATAAGCGAAAACTATCCCAGAGAACCGGAGATGAAGGTAGAGATGCTGGTCTTTGCCTCATCTGAAGCGGACAGACAGACACTCATGTCGTTTATGAGGTTTTCGCTATGTATTTTCGCTATACATTTCGCTATACGGATTTTGGGTGTTATCGTCATGCTATAACACGTCATGTCATAACACGTCATGCTATAACACGTTATATTATAACACATGCACTTCGCTTGCCGTCATGCAGGAAGGGATTCTGTACAGATGGGACCAACTAGCGAGCAGTGAATTGAATCTAATCTCATTCTGTGTTATGCTGCTTGAGTCCCGAGAATGATAATAACATTTCCTACAGATTAACAAATGAGAAAGATCTGTAAAAAAAAAAAAAAAAAAAAAAAAAAAAAAAAAAAAAAAAAAAAAAAAAAAGCACACAAAATCGATTATCTAATCCGTTCCCCTTGTATTGTACTCGTCAAAACACTGTCAAAGAGCTTTCGATTATCCAGAATGATTCTCTTGGATTGTACTGTATCAATAACCACGCCATATATGGAACATCATCATCGCTTAATATACATCTATAGAGGATCAGAACCCATATTACAAATACAGATCCTATTTATATGTAAATCTCAAGCAATCAGACGAAAAAACAACTTTCTATTTCCATTTCTATTTCAGAACCGCATTTCTTGCAATTTTCGTCACTCCCTTATCTGCAAAATCCCTTTATCCTAAAACCGTGACTAAGAATCTTTCGTATAACTTTCGTATTGCTTGGAATCTAAGCTTACATTACGAATGGAAGTCAAGCCAGGCTGTTCAAGTACCGGTCTCAAGCTTGGATAAATGGGTGGGGGGTGGGGGGCGTTGGCCGCAGGAAGGGCATCCGGCCGTAAAAACAAATTATGAAGTAGAGTTAGGATGAAAATCACGATTAATTCGCTCTGTCGAGTCTGCTTGATAAAAATAATGGCAAGAGAAAGACCTAAATAAATTATCTTAACGCCCTCATCCTAAGAATCTGTATCACGGCGCTCGTTCTGAATCGAAATATTTATGCAAATGAAAAAAAAACAAAAACAAAAAAAAACGAGAGATAATACTCAAAACTTCGAAATATTTGCAAAGTTTATGCAAATGGAAAAAAAAACGAGAGATAATACTCAAAACATCGAAATATTTCCAAAGTTTATGCAAATGAAAAAAAGAAAAAGAAAAAAAACGAGAGATAATACTCAAAACATCGAAATATTT
>NW_028234782.1:0-2500 GCF_977035675.1 Penaeus japonicus | reverse complement strand
AATAAATCTATTGAAAAAAACGTGTCTACAGTTTCGAAAATAAAAACAATTATATATAAATATATATATAAATATATATATGTATATATATACATATAAATAAATACATATATGCATATATATACATATATATGCATATATATATATATATATATATATATATATATATATATATATATATATATATATATATATATATATATATATATATATACCTATACACAAACTATGCAAACACAAAAATCACAAACACACAAAGACGCACATACAGACACACACACACATATATATGTGTGTGTCTGTGTGTGTATGTGTGTGTTTATGTGTGTTTGTGTGTGTATGTGTGTGTATAGTTTATTGATATTAACATTTCTTTCTTTAAGTCGAGTGTCACCTTGTGTTAGGTATGGATTATATGTTACTGGGATCATAGCACAGGTTTGAGACGTGTTGAGATATTTCGCTATGCAGGTGAAGTAAATGCAGAAGGTTTGCAAATTTATTGATCGTTACTAGGCTCTTGTGGAAAGAGTCTTGACAGTGAGATTTTTGAATTACTCCGACAGTGACAGTGTGTCGAATTATTGTGAAAAAAAAAAAAACCTTTATCAGGATTTTACCAAGCAACATAACAACTTGCTGGAACACTCGTAGCCATGATCCAAGACGCAAACGCGGAGGCAGTTCAAGTTTTAGTCTGGCGACAGAAGGGAAAGCCCATCTGAGTACTCAGGGACGAAGGCCGAAAGGGGTCACGCACACTTACTGACTGCAACAGGAATCTGGGGTCTTGCAGTGGGCCCTCCAAGTGCAGAAACCACTTGCATGACACTGTAGTGCTCCTTGAATGACAATGCCTCGCCTCCCTTTGGTTGTCCAGGCAGTTGCCCGTTGGCACAGGGAGCCCAAACAAACCAGAGCCATCCTGCCAACATTTGTTGGCGTTGAACTGAAATCGAAATAAAAGACATGAACACCTTTGGAAGAGCAAAGAAGGTTCTCTTTTCCGCGAACTTCGAACCGAAATCCATGAAAGGCATATATAAAGGCATATATAAAAGCATTTATAAAATCCATGAAAGGCATATATAAAAGCATTTATAAAATCCATGAAAGGCATATATAAAAGCATTTATAAAATCCATGAAAGACATATATAAAGGTATATATAAAAGCACAGATGCGTGGCTCTGCATGGGAGAGCAGAGTCGCCTCACCCTTTGTCCCGAGGGCAGCTCCCAGGTGGACGATCCACCTCCTCCGCCGCTAGAGACGAGGGTGGCACCGGCGCCGATAAGAGCTGTTGGGAGAAGTCGACCACTTTAGTGTGCCTCAAGCAAGTCTTCGGCAAATGTTATCTGTATCATGCGACATTTTCTTTCTCTTTACCTTTATCTCTCTCTCTCTTTCCTTCTGTCTCATTCTTTCCGTCATGTACTCTGTTTCCTTCTATCTCATTCTTTCCCTCGTGTAGTCTCTCTCTCTCTCTTTCCTTCTATCTCATTCTTTCCCTCGTGCAGTCTCTCTCTCTCTTTCCTTCTATCTCATTCTTTCCTTCATGTACTCTCTCTCTCTCTCTTTCCTTCTATCTCATTCTTTCCCTCATGTACTCTCTCTCTCTTTCCTTCTATCTCATTCTTTCCCTCATGTACTCTCTCTCTCTCTTTCCATCTATCTCATTCTTTCCCTCCTGCACTCTCTCTCTCTTTCCTTCTATCTCATTCATTTCCCCCCTCCGCAACTCCTCTCTGTCTCTCTCTCATCTCACCAGCAGTGATGACGCCTCCCGTCCCTCTTTCACACTCGCCTCCTGACACTGGAAGCCTCAAGTCCCCGCCTCAAGAGCAAGGGCCAGGCACCACAGCCCCACGAGCAACAGACGCAACAGCTTTCATTCTGCCCAGGGAAAAGTTACACTCAATCAAGTGCTCTTCACCTCCTTACGAACTGACCCAAAGTCATTTCTCAAAGACGACACTTAATCAAATCAAGCGGTTTAGGTTTGGTCTAGTTGTACTACTTTCTTTTCTCTTTTGCGAGAAAGGGAAATACAAACAGAAACATCAATCTACGAATAGAACTGTTCTTTGGAATGAAATTAGTCGAAAAAATGTCGAACGAACAAAATATTCTACTTTCTCTTACTATCCTAAAATACCCATTATAAATAGATGAACAATAACAATCTATCCACATATCCCATTCTGATAGATGAATAAAACAATCTATCCCACATTATCCATCTAATAGATTAACTAAAACAATCTATCCACGTATCCCATTCTAATAGATGAACTAAAACAATCTATCCACATATCCCGTTCTAATAGATGAACTAAAACAATCTAATCCTTTGATTGAGCCACAGTTGCCTTACGTGAAACAGATGAAGGTAGCAGAGGTTACGAGCGTAAGAGAGGATATGCACAGACGTCGAGATCCGTCCACCCTATTAAACAGACAGTCCCGCCGAAACCATTTTTTTCCTTCTTTTTTTTTT
>NW_028234781.1:15000-17528 GCF_977035675.1 Penaeus japonicus | reverse complement strand
GAGAGAGAGTAACGATCAAGAGAGAGAGAGAGAGAGAGAGAGAGAAACACAAAGAGATAGAGCAAGAGAGAGAGAGAGAGAGAGAGTGAGAGAGAGAGAGCACGAGAAGAGAGAGATAGAGAAATAGAACCCTTAGACCGTCGCCAGATCGAATAAGCTTCAGCCTCTCCCTGTCCTTGCAGCCTCATACCGGGGGGGCCCACAAGGGAAAAAAAATAAAGGCTCTTGAACAAATAAGATTTATGAGCTTTGGCATTTCACTTATTCTAGACGAAAGAGAGAGAAGAGAAGAAGAGAAAGAAGAGAGAGAGAAAAAAGAAAGAAAAGAAGGAAATAGAGAAGAAAGAAAGAGAGAGAGAGAAGAGAAGAGAAGAGAGAGAGAAGAGAGAGAGAAGAAAGAGAGAGAGAGAGATAGAGAGGAGAGAGATAGAGGAGAAGAGAAAAAGAAAGAGAGAAGAGGAGAAAGAGAAGAGGGAAGAGAGAAGAGAAAAGAAGAGAAGAGAGAGATAGGAGAGAGAAGAGTAAAGAAGAAGAAAGAAAAAGAAAATGAAGAGAGAAAAGGAAGAGAGAGAGGAGAGAGAGAGAAGAGTAGAGCAAGAGAGACAAGAGTGAGCTAAGAGAGAGAGACCGTAGAGAGAAGAGACAAAGGAGAGACAAAGAGAGAAGAAGAGAGAAGAAGATTAAAGAGAAGCAAGAGAAAGAAGAGAGAGGAGAGAGAGAAAGAAAGAGAGAGCGAAGAGAGAGAGAGAAGAAGAGAGAGAAAGTGGAAGAGAAGAGAAGAAGAGAGAGAGAAACAAAAAAAAAGAGCGAAGTGAAAGAAAAGAGAAGAAAGAGAGAGAGTGCGAGAAAGAGAAAGAGAGCAGCGAGAGAAGAGAGAGAGAGAGAAAGAGAAGAAGAAGAAGAGAGAAACAAGAAAGATAGAGAAATAAACAGACGACAGCAGGAAGGAAATAACAAGCAATAAATAAAGATAGAGAAGAAAAATAAAAAAACACAGAAAAAAACTAGAAATAAAAAAGAAAGAAACAAGCTAGACAAAAAAATAAAAAAAAGTGAAAAGAGTAAAAAAGAAAAAAATCCAGAAGAAAAGAGAAGAACATGAGAAGAAGGAATCCATCCCCCAACTGCTTCCTCCATGAGTCATCTCGAACTGGCAGGAAATCCAATATTTTCCTCCCGGTCTCCGGAATCCCCTACGAGTCACGGCCAAGGAACCGCCTGTCTCTTATCGACTGGTCCTTTGTTTTGTAACTGCTCCCTCGATGCATTCGAGTTGGCTATGTGATTATGACGTATTATTTATCGTTACATTGTTATTGTTTATATTATCGTTATCATTACTATTATCATTATTACTATCGTTGTTGTAATTGTTATTATCACTGGTTTCTACTATCATTAGTTTCGTTTTTTTGAATATAATAATAGCCATATTATTTTATCAACTTGATTGTCATTTTTAACGTATTGGTATCACATTTATTATACTATATTTTATTATCATATCCTGGCTATTATCATTTATTACTATTATCATTATTACTATTATTATTAACAATATCATTACATTGTTATTAAACTATCATTATTATCATTATCATAAATTATATTATTATTATCTCACAAGCATTATTATCCATACATTATTATTGTTGTTTATCAGCATCATAAACATTTTCAATTATCTCATCTTGTTGTTTTGTTATCAGATTGTTATTCATTGCCTATTGTTATCATGATTACATAATTACTGTATCAACATCTTTATCCCATTTTATTATTCTTGATTTTAATTGTTATTATCATTAGTATCAGTATCACATTAATAACATAAAATTTGTTATAAATATCATTAGTACATTAATACATTATTATCATCATTATAAGTATTTAATCGTTATTATCATCATTTTTTTTTTACATTAATATTTCATGTATGTACATCATCATTATGTATATTTCATTGTCCATCATTACTGTCATCACCATCTTGCATAATGTTAATATATACAATTACCATTATTACTATTACTATTGGTACTTGTTGATGTTATCACTCTAAATCAATATCATGATTATCATTGTATATCATTATCATATTCATTGCTTATCTCCATGGTTGTTTATATTACTATTATATGATATCATCATAAGAAAAAAAGAAAAAAAAACGAAAGACGGAAAGAAAAAGAAAATAAAGAAGAAAAGAGAGAGAGAAGAGTAGTGAAGAGAGAGAGAGAAATAGAGAGAGAAAATAGAAAAAAAGAGAGAGAGAGAGAAAGAGAAAAAAAGAAGACAGCAACAACAATAGAAAGAAGAAAAGAGAGAGAAAAAAAGAAAGAGAGAGAAAAAAGAAAAATGAGAAAGAAAAAAGTAAAGATGAAGAGAAAAAAGAAATAAGTGTGATAATAGAATAGAGTGAGAGTGAGTGTTCACACAAATCACAGAATAATCCCCAAGATAAATTAGAGCTGAATAAGAAGCCATTCACGAGTGGGGAGGGGGGAGGAGGAAAAGAGGGAGAAGAA
>NW_028234781.1:0-2500 GCF_977035675.1 Penaeus japonicus | reverse complement strand
CCGATGGAAGAAGAGAGAGCAAGATGTATTTGAACAAAAAGGAGTCTGAAGGGTAACCGGAGACTAAACAGCTGGGTTTCTGGCGAGAAAACTGTCCATACCAAGGCGAACAGGACCTCACTCATCTAGAAAAACAAAAAAATATAGCAACAAACATAAACTATTACAATCGTTTAGATGAAGACTACAGCACCATAACCGTATAGGAATAGGGACTACAACAAAAATTAATCAACAGAGACAAATAGCCAAGTTGCCCCTTCGTATTTACCGATTCCGTTTACTTTGTAGTGTGGCACGAGCCGACATGTGCATGGCTCCTTTAAGGCCATCACGGCGGGATCCTATGTTGCACAGTATTGATTACGGATTTGGAAAATACGAAAACGGCTGTTAGTGGATGGTGCATTGATTGATAATTGTATGAAGACGATGGACTTGCATGACCGACGACTGCCGCTTGGTCCATGAACAGAGAGAAGAGCCAAATTCGAGGTCGTTTCTGACTTTCAGAGAATTGTCCAAACGTCATTCAAAATACGACATTCCTGTAAACCACAGGTGCATGACAGTGGATCCACGATTATGACCTCAGATCTCGAACGGTAACGTCGGGAATTACCGGATTTTACGATAACGAAAGCAATGTCGATAGTTACGATTTCTTTTTTTTTTTCGATCTTACGATTTAATAGCAACGAAAGCAACGTCGAGAGTTACGATTTTGAAGATTAATCAAACAATGAAAACAAAAGTCGAGAGTTAACGATTTGAAGATCATACGATAATGAAAGCAATTACGAGTTACGATTTACGATTATAACAGTAATGAAAGCAACGTCGACAGTTGTGATTTTAAATAACGAAAGCAAACGGCGAGAGTTACGATTTTTACGATATAACAGCAACGTCGAAAAATTACGATTGTAAAGATTAGTTTACGATAACGAGAAGCAGCGTTCGAAAGTAGACGGGCGAGGTAGGGAGGGCTGCGATTTTAAGCGACGGTTACGAAAGCAACGTCGAGAGCCAAGATTACGATTTACGATTTTTCAAATTACGGACCAAGAAAAAAATAAATCTGGCAAAGAAGCGCTGGCGGTTTGTTAAGCCACACACTGGGCGGATGGGCAAGGGAGTTTTCTCTTTACATTTGTAATATTTCATAATCCGTTTTCAATTTCTACGCTGATAATTTTGATTCCGATGGTAGTAACTGTAGTTGTAAATACTGATTATGATCCCTCCAAAAACTATCATATAAACTTTAATGATATACAATTTAGTAAGCATAGGATGTTAAATTTTGCTGATAATGAAAATAATTATGATAGTAAAAAGGATAATGATATTTGTGCAATGATGATGTTGGAGTATACTGATATCAAATATAATCCTGATAATAAAGTAATATATATATAATATAAGATATATATATATATATAATATATCATATATAGATATATATATATATATATATATATAATATTATATGTGTTGTGTGGTGTGTGTGTGTGTGTGTGTGTGTGTGTGTGTGTAAAATCATATATATAATATATTGTTATATTCTATATATGATATATATATATATATATATATATATATATATGTATATATTATATATATGTAATATATATATATATACATACATATAAATATATATATATATAGGATATATATATTATATATATATCTATATAGTATATATATATAAATAACATATAATATACAAGATATATTATATATATATATATATATATATCTATATATATATATTATACATATATATACCTATCTATCTATCTATCTATCTATTATCTATCTATATATATATATATAAATATATATATATAAATATCTATATACATACAGATATATATATATATATATAATATATACATACATACCATGTACATACAACATTAGATATATAAATATATATAATATATATACTATAATTTTATATATATATTTATATTATATATCAATATATATATAATCTGGTCTCCTCTCTCAATCTCTCTCTCCCCGCCCCTCTATTTCTTTTTCCCTCTCCTATACACACACAACACACACACACACACACACACACACACTCCCACGGGCTGCCAGAAGCGAACCATGAACAGACAGAAAAAGAAAGGCGCCCCGCAGACAGAAACAATATCCGACAGAACCGAGAGAAAATATGTCTGCAACGCTTTGAGCATTAGCCCCCCTTTTACGCGTAGTTCCTTGTCACAACTGGAGTTCAAGCTAGGTTATTAAGTTCGCTAGACGACGGGGCTTTGATAATCTTCGAAAAGCAGCTTAGAAGTCGGTATTGGTTTCGGGTTCGCTTATTTGAATACGAAGAAAGAACTACAAAAAAAACAAAAAATGTGAAAATGGAGGTGGCGCCTGGGCCGGGGAGATATGTAAGATGCGCGATAAATGCGAAAAGACGCCCGATTAAAATTGCGGGTGAACTCCGGCCGGAGAAATAATCTTGTTAGTATCG
>NW_028234780.1:0-5242 GCF_977035675.1 Penaeus japonicus | reverse complement strand
CCCCCTTTTTTTCAAGGCATCTATACTGCAGATATCGTACCAATCGAATCCCTTTTCTAAATACGAATGTCTTTCAAAAGGGGCTTCTTATTTTCTTTTGTTTTCTCTTTTTTTGGGGTTAGTTTTGGGGATATTTCTTATTTTAAATTCGCCCGCCCCCTTTTCCCGGGGTTTTTTTTAATCTAATTAGGGGTGATAGGGGCTGTGATGATTTTTGTGAACATTTTTAATTACTAAAAAGGGGCTTATTCTAATTTTTTAAAGTCTTTTGTCCCCCCTTTTTGTGTAAAAATTTATTATTGCTTTTTCCGGCCTTCAGTTTTACCGACGTTAAACTCTGAAAAAAATTTTGGCCATTTTCTGCCGCAATCTCTCCGAATTTTAATTTAAACTGATTTTTTCCCGTCCTCCGGTTTTTTTCCCCTTTCCATCCTTTTGCCCTTTTTACCCTCAGGAATTTTTGGGGAATTCTTTAAGGGCTGTGTTTGTCCCCGGGAACGTGGTTTATCGTTAAGGGTGAAGCCAAAGGTTTCGGTTATTTGATAATTTTTTTGTTATTGTATGTCACTTTTCCATTTTTTTTCCCTTTACTGCATAAATTTTTTTTTTCCCCCCTTTTTTCCGAGCCCCCCTTTTTTCCCTTAAGGCTGATCCGGCAAGCAAGCTTCATTTATTTTTTTTGTTTTAAATTTTTGCTTACATCCTCTTTCCTTCTTCTTTACGTCTTTCCTCTGCTTTTCTATTTTTCCCTCTGTTTTTTTTCTTTGCCCCTTCCGTTTCTTTAACTCTTTTGCCTACCAAAGCTTACGATCGTTTTTTTTTCGTCTTTACCCCTTTTTTCAAGTGCATTTCCTTTTAAATATCTCATTTAATTTTGTCTTTCCCTTTGGTCAATGCAATATTTTTCTTCACTACCGCATTTACTTTATTGAAAACCCTTTTACTCTTGTACAGTTCGTGCCTTTTGGGTGATTATGAATAAATTTTTTTTTTAATCCCGGGATGGTAATTTCCATGTCCATTTCCCCCCGGGGTCTCTTTTCGAAAATTTTCAAAATTTTTAAAGGGATCACTTCAGCAATTCATCACTTTTTCCCTCTCAATTTCGGTCCCAAATTCCGTATTTCCCAACCGGGTTTCTCCTTCTTCCCTTTTTCCGATTTTGGCATTAAAAACCCCCCAAATTTCACGGAAAAAGGGGTTTTGCTCGGGGACGCTTCCACATTTTCTAAACCTCTACTCCTCACACTATCTCTTGGGGTGAACTTATAATTTTTAGTTTATATCGCTGTTTAGTACCAGTATTACAAAACTATTTTTTCCCGCTCACACAAATTTTTCTTTTAAACATTGTAAACTTGAAACCCCTTCCCCAAATTCTTTTTTTTTCCCGGGTTTCCTCTCCAATATAAAATTGCCCATCTTTTTAATTTCTGTTCTTCGCCTAGTCTTCAAATTTCCCAAAAGCCCCCACAATATCCCTTTTTAATAAATAAATTTTCCTTTAAAGGGCAGTGTAAAAAGATCAGTTCTTTCTCAGAGCCCTTTACTTTAAATTTGCACAAATCCATCTTTCTTTAGGGGGCCGGGGTCTAATCATATTTTTAGCAACCTATCCGCCTCCCGGGGGCCCCTTCGCTTGGGGAATGGGGGCCAATTTTTTCGGGAAATCATTTTAAAAGGGGGTCCGATACCCCCACCCATTTTAAACCCTGTCAAGGGGGGGGGGTGAAATTTTTGGGGCTACCTTTAATCCCCATAACCTTTAATTGGGCTTTTGTTATTAGGAGTTTTTGTGCCCCCATCTACCATTTCCTTTTTTTACCTTGGGGAAATGGACTTTTTATTTATATAAAAGGCGGGCCTATCAAAATCATTTGGCATTTTTCCCGCCCCCTTCCCCGCACTTAGTACATTTCTAATATTATATATTGTCCTTGTTTTGCACAGCGAGACCATTAAATATACTTTATGCAATTACACTACCCAAGGGGATGTCTACCCCATATGTAGTACATAGCACTCATATAAACACGTCTACGTTTGCATCACACCCGGGAATTATAATGGGCCCATCATTATAATTTGTTTAAATATATATAGTGGGAAATGGGTATAATACATATATCGGGCAACATTTCTATGGGAATTTACTATTGGCACCTGTTCCGTATACGTCCCCCGTGTGACCGGGGCCGTCGGGGAATGGGCTTCCTTGGGGTTTTTTTTCTGATTTTTTTCTCAGGGGGTTGCATGATTAATTTATAAAACACTAAAAACCGACATATGTGATTCTTTAGTATAATTCTTACGAACTAAAAAATTTTTTTTACTCACCTTTTCAAGGGTAATTTAAACCCTTGCCCTTCACTGACGTGTAAGCGTTTTTTGAATCATTTTCTTTGGGTTTCCTTGGATGGTATGTTTTTAATTAGGAAAAAAATTCAACATCCTCAAATGTTTTCACACTGTACTGTAACTTGTAAATCACTATAAAGATGGTATCCCCAATGTTTCCTTCATTATATTGTGGTACTTTTGGGGGTCTCCCCTGTCTTTGAAAAGGGCACTTTCCTCCGGGGGATTTTTTTTTTTTTTTCTTTTTCTATAACCTTGGTAATTTTTTATTTCTATTTCCCCTCGTAAAAGCATTCGCGACATTCACAGATATTTTCACTTTTGCCCGTTTCCGCCCCCGGGTTTTCCTGGGGTATTCATAAATTTTTCACTTAATATCTTGGACCTAACTTTTTGGGGCACCTCCTATCTTTCTAGTTTTAATATATATAATATATATAAATTTTTAAAATATATTATATTTTTATATAATATATATAAATATATTGTATTATGTATGTTATTTATATGTATAAATATGTAATGATATATATATTTTATAATTTTTATATATATTAATTAATATTATATTTTTATATATAATAATATATATATAATTTTTTTATATATTTTTTTATATATATTTTATATGGGTTTTATATATATAATATTATATATAAATTTATATATTTATATATATTTTATAAATAATAATTTTAATATATTTATATTAAAATAATTATATATTTTATAATTTTTATATTTTTTTTAAAATAAATTTAAAAAAAATATATATAAAATTATATTTTTAAAAATATATATTGTGTTGTGTTGTTGTGGTGTGGGGTGCCGTTTTTGTTGTGGGGTGTGTGTGTGGGGTGTGTTGGGGTGTGGTTGTTGTTGGGGGTGGGGTGTGTGTACTTTTATATACATTTCATCATAATATAATAATATATATATATATAAAATATATATATATAAAATATTATATATAAATTGGTGGGTGTGGTGTACAAATATCATTTTTTTTTATAATTTTTATATTTAATATAAATTTTAATTTTAAAATATATATATTGGGGTTTTTTTTGTGGGTGTGGTGTGGTGGGGTGTGTTGGGTGTAAAATTTTAATATTTTATAATTATTTATATATTTTTATATTATTTTAAAAATATATTTAAAATATAAAATATAATTTATTTATTTATTATATATTTAATATAATATTTTATGTATTATGGAAATTTGTATTTGTTTAAATAAAATTATAAATTTATTTAAATTATAAATAAATAAATATAAATGTTTTTAAAATTTTTTATTTTAATATTATTTTAAATATAATATATATATTAAAATTAATTATATTTGGTGTTTGGTGTGTTGGTGTTTTGTGTGTTTTGGGGTTTGTGTTGGTGTGTGTGTGTGGTTTTTTAAAATTTTTAAATTTAAAGGGATTTATATATTTTATTATTATATTTTTTTTATATATATTTATATAAAATATTATATTTTAACATATATATTAAATTATAATTTGTATATATATTTTTTAATATTATACACACCACACCACACACACCACACACACACCACCAATATATTTTTTTATATATATTTATTTTTATATATTTTTAATATATATTAGATATATTATAATTATATATATATTATATATATACTTTGATATAAATATATTTTATATTTAAAAAATAATAAATAATTTATTTTATATATATATATATATATTTAATTTTATTTTATATTTAATGGATATTTTTTATTTATATATCTTTTTTCATATTTTATTTACTTATATATATTTGATAAAGGGATATATTTATTAAGAATATATATTAAAAAAATTTTTTTAAAATATATATATATTTATATATATAATAATATATATTTAATATATTTATATATATATATATTTTAAAATTTTTATAAAATCTTTTTATAAATTTATATATGATATATAATTTTAAATATTTATATATAATATATTATATATATATTTATAAAACAAATAATATATTTATTTTAATATATATATTAAAATATATAATATTTATATTTTATAATTATTTTTGTTTTTGTATAAAGATATATGTTTATTATATAAAATTTTATAATATATTATATAATATATATATATATATATATATATAATATATTATTTTTATTTATTAGTATGCTATTGTATAAATGTTATATATTATAAAAATTTTATATGTTAAGTTTAATATAATATATATATATATATATATTATTTTAAAAATATAAAAAAATTACTTTCTGTAAAATTTCATATAAATATTTAAAAATACATAATTATATATATTATATGGATATATATATATATATATTTTATATATATTAAAATATATATATATATATAAAATACAGGGGATAATTTTATATATATATATATATTTTTAATTATATATATAAATATATATATAATTTTAAAACATATATATACTATATATATATTTATTATATTTTATAATATTATATTTAAATATTATATTTATATATATAAAATATATATATATTTAAAATTTTTAAACACACACAGGGATATATATATATATTAAAAATTTATAAAATAATATTTAATAAAATATATAAAATATATATATATATATATACTTTATGTATTTTTGTATATAAATAATATATATATATATATATAATATATATATAATATTTACTTTTATAATATTTGTTGTTGTTGTTGTTTTGGTGCGTGTTGTTGTTTTTTGCGGGCCCCCAACAAACAACATTATTTATATTAAAGAATTTAAGCGTTTTCGAAAAATTTTAATTTTAACCCTTTAACTGGCAAATCTCTTTAAAATTTACAGCTAAGAAGAAACGAAATAACTCATACGAAGCCTC
>NW_028234779.1:0-9868 GCF_977035675.1 Penaeus japonicus | reverse complement strand
ACCTTAAAAATGCCGGTAGATCAACTCGGAGGAGGATTTAAAAGAAGAACTAGATGAGGAAAAAGATGGTGTAGAAGGATGAAAGGTAAAAGAAAAAGTAGGGGAACAAGAAGAACAAGAAGAAGAAGAAGAAAAAGAAGAAGAAAAAGAATTCGTCAGATGATGATGACGATGATGACGATGACGATGATGATGATGACGATGATGATGATGACGATGATGATTGGGATGACGATGATGACTGGGATGACGATGATGACTGGGATGACGATGGCTGGGATGACGATGGCTGGGATGACTGGGATGACTGGGGTGGTGGCGATTGCGATTTCGATTGCGATTTCGATTGCGATTTCGATTGCGATTTCGATTGCGATTTCGATTGCGATGTTTTTCACGAGGAAGTTTAGGGAAACTACGATGCCTTGTATGGAGACTTTGGTGATGATGGCGGCGACTTCGGCGGTAACTGCGGCGGCGGCGGCGGCGGCGTCGGCGTCGGTGGTCGTGTAAAACGGCATTGGACTTACGTCCTTGACTCACTCAGAAAGTTCCGTCGGCGCGCTCTGAACACTATGATCTCGGATTGGTTGCTATTCGGAAAGGATTAGTGACCACCATACGCAGGAAAGGAACCGAAGGACGAGAGACGCGGCGGTGAGAAAACGAACGCGCACTCACAGGCCACACGCACGACACGTCTTGCTGCTACGACCCCACGGAGATGACATCTCGGCCACACGAATTCGGTCACACGAATGAATACCTCGGTCACACGAATGAATACCTCGGTCACACGAATACCTCGGTCACACGAATGAATACCTCGGTCACACGAATACCTCGGTCACACGAATGAATACCTCGGTCACACGAATGAATACCTCGGTCACACGAATACCTCGGCCACGCGAATACCGTGAGTTTTGTGAATATATCACAAGCACCCACTGAGAAGATCTAAAAGGTGTCACGCGAGGGAAGGAATATAACTGCAAATATTGAATATCAGCGTTATAACCAACAGGCCATTCATAATCATCATTAAAAAAAATCTAAATATATAATAAACAAAAACATTAAAAAAATTTATAAAATAAAATAGATAATATAAAAAAAAATTTAAAGTTTAAAATAATTTAAGAAATTTTGGGGGTTTTTAAATTTTGGAAAAATTTGTGAATTTGGAATTTTGGGAAATTTTAAGGGAGGAAAATAATGATAAATGGGGAAATTTAATTGGAATTAATGGGGAAGGGAATTTAAAAAATTTGGGAATGAAGGGAATTTTTTAATGTATGGGGAATGAATTGAATTAATGGGAATGAATGTAATTATTAATTTAAATTTGAAATAATTTTTTAAAAAATTTTTAATTTATAAATAATATTTTTTTTAAATAAAATTTGGGACTAAATTTAATAAATAATTTAATGGATTAATGGGGAAGGGAAAGAATTTTAATTTGGAAAAAAAGGGAAATTATGGGAAATTTTTAATATAATTAATTTGGGGAATAAGGGAATTATGGTTTTAAGGGGAATTTAAATGGAGAATGAAGGGTTTTTTGGGGATTAATTGAAAAATTTTGGAGAATAAAAGGGAAATTTAAAAATGGGTATAAATTTTAAAATTTAGGGAATTAATGGAATTATGGGAATGAATGGAATTAATGGAGAAAGAAGGGAAATTTAAAATGGAATAAATTTGGAATTACATGAAAATGAATGGATGTATGGGGAATGAATTGAAATTTTGGGGAAATTTAATGGAATTTATGGGAATGAAGGGAATTTAAAGGGGAATTTAATTTAAAATTTTTAAAGGAAAGAATGAATGGAAATTAATGGAGAATGAATGGATTAATGGAGAATAAAAGGAATTAATGGAGATAAAGGGGAATTTATGGGAATGAAGGGAGAAGGGGAGAATAAAAGGAATTTATGGGATGAAAGGAATTAAGGGGAAAAATTTAATGGAAAAAATGGAGAATGAATGGAAATTAATGGAGAAATGGAAATTTAGGGGGGAATGAATGGATGAATGGGGGATTGAATGGAATTTATGGGGAATTAATGGAATTTATGGGGAATGAATGGAATTAATGGGGAAATAAGGGAAATTTAATGGGGAATGAATGGAATTAAATTTGGGAATGAATGGAATTAATGGGGAATTAATGGAATTTTTTGGGAAAGATGAATGAAGGGATGAATGGGAATGAAGGGAAATTTTAAAGGGAATTAAAAAAAAAAAAAAAAAAAAAAAAAAAAAAAAAAAAAAAAATGGAATTTTGGGGAATGAATGGAATTAAGGGGAATGAATGGAATTAAAATGGGAATGAATTGAATTTATGGGAAGAATGGAAAGGGAAAAAAAATGGAATCAAAGGGGAATGAATGGATGAAAGAGGACTGAATGGATGAATGAGGAATGAATGGAATTTATGGGGAATGAATGGAATTTATGGGGAATGAATGGAATTAATGGGGAATTAATGGATGAATGGGGAATGAATGGATGAATGGGGAATTAATATAATTAATCGGGAATGAATGGAATTAATGGGGAATTAATGGATGAATGGGGAATGAATGGATGAATGGGGAATGAATGGAATTTATGGGGAATGAATGGATGAATGGGGAATGAATGGAATTTATGGGGAATGAATGGATGAATGGGGAATGAATGGATGAATGGGGAATGAATGGATGAATGGGGAATGAATGGAATTTATGGGGAATTAATGGAGGGTGGGGGGGAAATATAGGCAGGCATTTGTGTTATTGTACATGTGAAGCACACATACCTCACCACATACACACACACACACAACACACACACACACACACACACACACACACACACACCACACTATATATATATTATTTATATTATATATATATTTAATAAAAATATTTATATAAATATTATATATATATGTACTATATATATATATATATTATTTATATAATATATATATATAAAATATATATTTATATGTAAATATATTATATATAGTATTTATCTATTATAAAATATATATATATATATATATATATATATATTATATATCTAAATATTAATATATAGATATATATTATATATATATATATATATATATAAATTTATATATATTTACATATTAATAATATATAGATATATATATATATAATATATAATATAATTTTTTATATATATATATATATATATATATATATATATATATATTATTTACATATAAATAAATATTATAATATAAATATATATATAATATATAATATATATATATATTTTATTTAAAAATATATGTAAATTTATATTATATTTATATATATATTTTTTATATTATTTATATATATATATATATATTTATATATATATATATATACATTTAAAATTATATGTACATATATATATATAATTTATTATATTTATATTTATATATTTATATATTTATATAATTATATTATAAAATATATATATTTATATATATATTTATATGTAAATATATATTAAATGTATATATAATATATATATTTATATATATATAATATATATATATATATATATATATATTTATATATTACATATATATATATATATAATATATATTT
Source organism: Penaeus japonicus (assembly GCF_977035675.1). NCBI lineage: Eukaryota > Metazoa > Arthropoda > Malacostraca > Decapoda > Penaeidae > Penaeus > Penaeus japonicus. The sequence continues at coordinate 6,248 of NW_028234779.1, read as the reverse complement.
ATATATATATATATATTTATATATATATATATATATTTATATGTAATTATATAAATATATATAGATATATATATATATATAAAAATATATATATATATTTATATGAAAAATATATAATATATATATATTTTCATATATATATATATATAATATATTTATATATATTATATATTATATATATATATTATATATATTTACATTTTAATATATTTTATATATATATATATATAAAAATATATTATATATATATATATATTTAAAATATGTAAATATATATATATATATACATTTTATATATATAAACATTTTATATATATTATATAATATATATATATAAATATATATATAATATTATACTTTATATATATATGTACATATATATATATATATATATATATATATATAATATATATATATATATATATATATATATATATTATGTACATATATAATATAAATGTATATATATATATATATAATATATATAATTATATATATAAAATTATTTAATATATTTATATTATATATATATTATATATATATATATATATATTATATATATATATATTTTAAATATAATATATATATATATATATATATATATTATATATATATATATATATATATATATTTTTATATGTAAATATATATATTATATATTTTTTAAAATTAAAATTTTTATATAATTAGTATTATATATATTAAATATATCATATATATAGATATATATATATACATATACATATCATACATACATATATTATATATATATATATATATATATATATATATATTATATATATATATATACTATATATTTATATATATACATATATTATTTGCATATATTTTCTTTTCCACACCTCCCTCTTCTATTTCTCTTTTCCCCCTCTTTCTCTGCTTCCTTTTCTCTCATTCTATATCTTTTTCCTCCATCTCTATCATCCCTGCTTTATTTCCGTTTATACCTTCTTTCCTCCTTTTTCTCCCCCTTTAGCTTTCTCTTTTCCCCCTTCCTCTTCCCCCCCCTTTTCTTCCTCTTTGTCTCTTTCATTTCCCCTTTTTCATACGCCTTAATCCCTCTAAAAACCACATAACATCTCCTTTCCCTTTCCTTCCTTTCCCCTTCCCTTTCCCCTTTCCTTTTCCTTCCCTCCTTTTTTCCCTTCCCCTTCCCCTTCCTCCTCTCCTAAACTCCTTCCCCTTTCCCTCACCTACTTCCCTTCATCACCATATCTTAAACCCCACTTCCCCCCTCCCCCCTACCAACTCCTCTCGCCCCAACTCTCATACTCACAACCTCATCGTCCACCCCCTTATACCACACCCCTCTCATCCCCCTTCTCTCATACCCACCACCCCTCATAACCCCTCTTTAACCTCATACCCCCCACCCCCTCATCCCCCCCGCCACCCCCTCCTACCCCCCGCCACCCCCTCAGACCCACCACCTCTCTCATCCCCCATCTCTCATACCCACCACCCCCTCATACCCACCACCACCCCCTCATACACACACACACACACACATATATATATATATATATAATATATATATATATAATATATATATTTATATTTTTATATATTATTATGTGGTTTTGTGTGTTGTATGTGCCTGTGTGCATATTAACACACCACACACACATACACCCTATATAATAACATATATATATATACAAAATATATATATATATATATATTTTTATAATATATATATATATATAAATATATGAAATATTTTATATACTATAACATATATATTAATATATATATATATTTAATATAAATATATAATAAATTTTATACATTTTTTTATAATATATTAATATAATATAATATATATATATAATATAATAATTAGATATATATTTTTTATTATTTTTATATATAAATATTTTAATTTTTTAAAATATAATATAAAAAACCCTATAAAAAAAAAATATAATATACTAAATTAATATTATACATATACGATAAATATATATTTTATAATATATATATATAATAATATATAATATTTTTATATATTATATATATTTTATTATATATATATTTTTGTGTTGGTGTGTGGTGTGTGTGAGTGTGTGTGTGTGTGTGTTTGTGTTGTTTTTGTTTTTGTGTGTGGTGTGTGTGTGTGTGGTGTGTGTGGTGTTGTGGTGTGTGGGTGTGTTGGTGATGTGCGTGTGTGCATATTAAAAAAATACACACTTCCATATATATTTATATATTATATTATTTATATATTTAATTATTTATTTATATATTTGTTTATATATATAAAAGATATATATTTATTATAATTATTATTTTTATAATATTATTCATATAATTTATTTTTTATATTTTTTTGTATTTTTTTATAAATATATATTTTAATATATTTTTATATAATATAACATATTTATTATATATATATTTTTATATAATTTTTTTATAACATATTTTATTATATATATTTTATATTTTTTTTTAAAATATATTTTATATATATTTATTATAATATTTATATATTTATATATAAATATAATTTTTTTTATTTTATATATATTTTTTAATATTTATATAAATTTATATTTATAATATAATATTTAATTTTTAATTTAATTATATTTTTTTTATATTTACGTAATGTGTTTTGTTTGTGTGTGTGTATTTTATTTATTTTTTGAAATTATATTTATATAATTTAATTTATTTTTTATATATTTACTACAATAATTCGATTATAATAAATATATATTTATATATAATATATTTTTATATATTTTATTTAATTTTTTTTATTTATAAATATATAATTCATATATATTTATATATTTATTAATATATAATATATTTAAAAAATATTTATTTTCGTATATATCATATATATATATAATATATATATTTTTATCTAATATAATATATATAATTTTATAAAATAACAAATATAATATAATAATTAATATATATATATATATAAAATATATTTATTAATATATACACCACAGCAATTTTAATTATATGGTGTGGTGTGGTGTGTGGTGGGGGGGTTTTAATATTTTATTATATAATATTTAAAAATAATTAAATATAAATAATTTTTTTTTATAATAAATATTAACACAGAGCCCACACACAACACACCACACCACACACATATTTCACTATCTATCTATCTATTATCATAAATAAATTAATATATTTTAAATAATAAAATTTTTAATATAAAATAACACACACACACACACAAACACACACACACACACAATATATATGTATATATAATAAAATATATAATATATTATAATATATTATATATATATATATCCACATGTATATAATAATATTTTTAAATATATAATTTTTTATTTATAAATATATTATATATTTATATTTTTAATAATATATATATTTATATAATATATATATATATTATTTATATATTTTATATATATATATATAAATATATTGTGGGTGTGGGTGTGTGTGGGTGTTTGTGTATGTGGGTTTTTGTGTGTTTTTGTGTATGTGTTTTGTGTTGTTGTGTGTGGGGTTGTGTGTGTGTTAGGTGGTTTTTGTGTGTGTATGTTGTGTGTTGTGTGTATGTTGGTTTGTTGGGGGTGGTTGTGTGTGTGTGTGTTGGTGTGGTGTTTTTATGTGTGTTTTTGTGTTTTTGGTGGGGGTGTAGGGGTGTGTGTGGTGTGTGTGTGGTGTGTGTGTGTTGGTTTTTGGGGTTTTGTGTGTGTGTATGTGGTGTTTTGTGGTGTGTGTGTGTGTTTGTGTGTGTGTTTTGGTGTGTTTTGGGGGTTGTGTGTGTGTTGTATGTGGTGTTGTGTGTGTGTGTGTGTGAGGGTGTTTTTGTGGTGGTATGTGTGTTTTATATGTGTGTGTTGTGTGTGTGTGTGGTAAGTATGTGTTGTGTGTGGGGTGTGTGTGTGTGTGTGGGGTTTTGTGGTTGTGTGTGTGTGTTTTGTGTGTTGTGGTGTGGACGTATATGATAGCACACATTGAATAAAATGAAAAAACTCCAATACTTTTACTCAAAAAATTGAAAATAAGGCTGAAAATCTTCCTGGTAGCCTTTCTATCGATTTTAAATTTTTACCAGAATTTTTTCCCTATTTTCACTCCGGAAAACTACCTTGCTTTTGTTTTGAATAATCTTCAATATTATACAAGAAAGATTTTTATGTCAATGAAGGTCAATTCTGTTACGTATTTTGATTGTAATCATTTGTAATATAATGATAACCGATCCAGAGTATTGAAATTCTCTCAAATGTATTTTACAGGACTGTTTTCCTTCTGGATATATCTTGCAGAAAATATAAATTCATAGACTTCCAATCACACACAATATAGAGCAAGCAATGAACAGTACAAGTTATAATTCCAACACACTGAGCGGTTTTTTGCAAAAGGCCCACGTTCTGGATTCTAGAACGTATCCAGATTATTGATCTTTGTCCGTTCTGAAGGTTTGAATGGACCTGCGATTTTCCACTAGTAAATTCCCACTGGAGTTTCTGCGCCTTTGCCTTTTATGTGTGGTTTGTGTGTTATGGGTATATATTTATATAATAATATATATATATTTATATATATTTGTATATATATATATATATATATATATTATACATATATATACAAATGAACCCAAAGAGATAATTGAACACAAGAGAGGAAAAGAGAAAAGAAGAAAGAAGAGAGGAGAGGAGGAGAGAGGAGAGGAGGAGTGAGAGAGAGAGAGGAGAAGAGAGAGGAGAGAGAGAGTGAGAGTGAGAGAGAGAGAGAGAGAGAGAGATAGAGATGCTGAGAGCGGAGAGAGTGTGAGCGAAAGAGAGAGAGAAGATGGTTAGAATAGATTGTGAGAGAGAAAGAAGAGAAAAGAAAGAAAGAAAGAGAGAGAGATTAGAGATAGATAAGATAGATAGACAGAGTGGAGAGAGAGGAGAGAGAGAGAGTGAGAGTGGAGAGGAGGAGATGGAGAGGAGAGGAGAGAGAGAGAGAGAGAGAGAGAGAGAGAGAGAGAAGAGAGAGAGAGGAGAGAGAAAGAGAGAGGAACGAAAGAGGAGGAGGAGAGAGAGAGAGAGAGAGAGAATGAGAGTAGGGGAACGAGAGGAAAGAGAGCGAGGGCGGGGATGCGAGAGAGAGAGAGAGTGTGAGAGGAGAAAGGAGAAGAGAGAGATCGATAAATAGATTGAGAGAAGAAAGAGAAAGAATGAAAGAGTGAGAGAAGATAGTGACAGATAGTTAGTCGATAGACAGATTATGTGAGAGAGAAAAGAGAAGAGAGATGAGAGGAAAGAGAGAGAGAGGAGAGAGAGACAGATAGACAGATAGGATAGATAGAGAGAGAGAGAGAGAGAGAGATTGAAAGAGAGAAAGAGATTAAAGAGGTGAGGAGAAAGAGAGAGGAGGGGGAGAGAGAGAGAGAGAGAAGAGAGACAGAATAGAGACAGACAGAGTGAGAGAGGGAGAATGAGGGAGAGAGAGGTGATGAAGAGGAGAGGAGAGAGAGTGAGAGGGGATGGGTGAGGAGGAGAGGGAGATGAGAAGAGAGTGTAAGTGAGGAGAGAGAGAGTGAGAGGGCGAGATGAGGTGAGGGAGAGAGAAGAGAGGAGAGAGGAGAGGGGCGGAGGGAGAGGAGGAGGAGGAGAGAAGGGGAGAAGAGGGGGAGAGAGAAGTAGAGAGTGAGGAGTGAGAGAGAGGATATAGATATTTGAGACCTAGGTGTCTACAAAAAAATTTGATCTTATCGAGGTGGTATCGAGACCTCAACCCTCGCATCCACTTCTGCTCTCTGCTAGTTGTAGAGTAGGCCCCGGCTTTATTCTTCTATTATATGGTCTTCTAGCAGTGATTCCAACCATTTTTGTCTTACTTTGCCTCTTCCTCTTGTCCTTCCGACTTTCCCCCCGAGACATAGGTGTCCCAGTTGTTAAAAATTGGGACACACAAAACGAAAATTTTCACTACTTCGACCCATCCTTTTGGATCAATCACCAATGACTAAACCCGCCCAAAAAAAAAGAAAGACAGAAAAAAAAACATCGTCACAAAAACAAAGGCCCAAAAAGCGATAACTTTCACCCCAACCCCCGGCCCCGGATGGGCATATTCGAAAAATTCAATTCATTCTTTTTTTTTCCTTTCTCTCCCCCCCCCTTTAGGGGTTTAGGTCGAAGCCCAAAACTCCGGTCACGACGAAGTGCTTTTTGGCCCCCGTGGCCTCCCGGTTATATTGACGTGGGAATTTTCGG